>NC_141029.1:30145000-30385000 GCF_052040795.2 Danio rerio | reverse complement strand
GTAAAATATATGAAGATATCACTAAGGAGAGATCTGTACTTTATGAGGTCTTGCATGTCAGTATTAGAATGTGATTTAAGGACAACAAGTAAGGATTTTTTTTAGGCATAGCTTACCCAAAACATTTAAATGTACAGATTGTTTAACTTTAACCACAACCCAGTTTGTTCTAAGTAGTTCCAAACCTGTGAAAGTTTATTTTTTTCTGTTGAAAAAAAAAAAAGATATTTTGAAGAAAGTTAAACACCGGTAACCATTGACTTCCATAGTAGGATAAACAAGCTTTTTCAAAATATCTTTGTGTTCAACAGAAGAAAGAAACTCATAAAGGTTTTGAAACAAGTAAAGAGTGATTGAATGATGAAACAATTTGCATCTTTGGGTGAACTATCCTCTTAAATCAATATGATTATGTTGTACAACCTAACATCTGCATTAGGAGTTCCAAACCTGTTTGATATTATTATATTTTTATCTTTATCTCTATGGCAGCACATTTACAACTTAGCATGTCACAAAGAGGTTAACATTAGGAAAAGAGAATAAAAACCATAACAATATTTTAGATTGTGGAAGAGTCCAGCATATCATGCAGAGAGCAGAGTTGTTGTAGAATGAAAGTGTAGCTTTGGTTAAATTAAATCAGATTCACTTCAGTTTAATACAAATGTCACTGTTGAAGGACGGTCTACCACATTTAAAACAATGATCATTTGAAAAAAAAAGTCAAGTCAGTGAAATTTAAAGTGCTCCAAAAACTATTTCAAAATATTCTTTAAAATGTCTCTCAAAATGATTTGCAGAACTGTTTCTTTAAATAAAATATATACTGCATTGTAGTCAGGGTATATTCAATGCTTCATAGATTATTCTAATAAGTTGAATTTTGGACATTGTTTACTATTATCAATGTTGAATAAAAAGCAAACAATAAAACAGTGTTTTTAAAAACATGTTTTATACTTTAGGAGCTTTGGTGTTGCCAACTATGTATTTTGTTTATTTCTATTTATTGTTACTTTTTTTTTCGTTTGCTTTTTTAACATTGGCTGTGTCCGAAATCTAAATATATAGTATGTTAAAAACAGTATGCAAGCCAAGTAGTATGTCGTTATGAATAGTATTTGAAAACAGTATGCGAAAAGTACGGTGGCCGGGAAGTGCAAAACAACATTACAAAGTGTGAAACACTTTTACAAAGCTCAAGACAAATTTACATTTTGCTAAACATTTTTACCTATCATAAGACACAATTACATAGGACAATTTACATTTTAGAAAAAATAAAATAAAATAAAAACAAACTTACAATGACAGATTCTTTATGAAAAGGGAATGTACCACACACCAGAAGTGACGCAGTGAAAGGCATGGTAAATCCATGTTGCGCAGTACATGGCATAATTAAAGTTTATGGTCACTGAACATGGACTGCAGTGTGGCAAACACTTGAGCAACTTAACACAGTTTTGCTTTTCGTGTGGTCGGTGTTTGGAGTTTCTAAAGAACGTGGATCAGACGGAAACACCAGACATACTGCATCGATGCGTTCAATTTATTGCCACTTGTACGCTGTAATCGTGGACATGATGTCAAGTCTACATGGTGTAAACATCTGCTTGAGGACTCTTTAAGGTAAACTGAATAAAGTCGGTGTTACTAGTTTAACTGGTGTCTGTGTTAACTGGTGCCCCTTTCCAGATGTAAACTATTCACTGTTGCAGATTGGCAGATTCGTCACTTTTTCACAGCAACAAAACATGCCAGTACCAAATAAATATTCTTATTACTTGGTGTCAGTGTCATTGTAAACATTATTGATTTTAATATTTGTGTGGCAGAACAGTATACAACCAAAATGAATGTAAAGAAATAATTCAAACTTAAATGTCATCAACATGATTCAAACCCAAGTCAAAAAGTTCAGCACGAGTATCAGTCAACCTATCAAACTGAGAAATTCATTTGGTTGTAAACTTGTGTTAACTTGTTTTCATGTACTTGCGTTTACATGTTTCTACATTCAAGCTGATATTTTCTCAGAATAGCTCTAATTGACAAAACAATGTTTTATTGCAATTGGTCAAACCATGTTTTTTATAGTTGTAGACTCGCGTTAACGTGTGTTTACAAAGTCACACACAAGCTGATATTTTCTGGTGTGCGGTACTACGGTGTTTTCATAAAGAATCTGTCATTGTAAGCTTGTTTTAGGACTGGTAAAAGTGTTTTGCGTCTTTTCTAAACTGTAAATTTGTTTCGTCCTTGGTAAAATAGCTTTTCCTATGTAAATTGTGTCTTAAGTTATAGGTAAAAATGTTTTCTAGAAGGTAAATTTTTCTTGAGCTTCGTAAAAGTGTTTCACATTTTGTAATGTTGTTTTGCACTTCCCTGAAACTAGAGAGAAGTACACGAATGACCTACTACTTCCGGTGAAATTCTGCAGCATGCATCCGATTAATGCTACGCTATACCATGATACCTGTGTGAGAATTTATTAATGGGAGTGAAGCGACAAAATTGATGCAAGTAGGTCACTTGATAATAACCAATGGCGAATGTAGTACATCCAAAATCCATTCATACTTCTTACATTCATACTATATAGAACATATTTTTAATGGTCATGTAATAAACTTACATTTAAATGTAGTACCTCCTCAAGTAGTAGGAAATTTTGGACACAGCCATTGATAATTTAATCATTGATTATTTATTGGCTCGTGCTTTTTTTATCAGTATAATTTAAGTTATTGAGTTCAATTAATGCTAAATAAAATAATAAATACAGTAATTGTTATAAAAATGTTTTTTGTTTTAGGTTGTCGGCCAAGTGTCTTTATAAATTTTAATTCAACCCATCCCTAAAAACCTAATTTTTTTTAGATCATGTGACATTTGCTTGAAATAGAAATACTAATGTAATATAAAATGTAAAGCATACTTTTATTTTTTCTCTGATTTATTACAAAACACTTCTTTACAAATTTAATTGTGATTTTTTTGGTTTCATATGAAAAGAAGATTAAATCATTAGCTTCTATTAGAACACTTGTGCCACTTTCAGCCTCTCTGCATGCATGTACGCGCACTATCCAGTTTATGGATGCCTGCCAAGCTGTTACATAAAATCAATGAGAACTTAGTCAATAGCCCTTTAGACTGATGGTCACAGAATGTGTTCCTTATTTTCTGATTATTCTAGATTAATCTATCCTCTCTATTCTGCCAGCTTATTCGTCACGGAAAAGACTGAGGCCACGTTAATGGAAAGATCTAGAATAATGAGTCTCATTCACTAATAATTGTGTGCATTATTGCGCATTTGTACACACAGGGGTACTTCTCACCAATAACAACAAAAACAACAACAGCAATAATAATAATAATAATAATAATAATAATAATAATGATAATAATAATAATAATAATAATTATTATTATTATTATCTTTAAATCATTTTTTTATTCTGCACAGCAAATTCATCTGAGTTAAATTCTCGGTGTTGAAGCATTTCAGAGTAAAGTGTTGACGTTAAAGAGTTAGATTTTGATAAATGAATATAATAAGAGTTAGAATTGATTTTATTCAGTGCGAAATCAAGGAGTTATCTTTTCTACACTTGGTGGTGTTATTTCCAACATCCGGGAATTCATGCAGCCCCAGTCACTGAAGAATTTTCCAGACGCCATTTTCCATCTTTGGTTTAGAACAGCAACTGGTGAGTCAAACTACCTAAATGTTGGTATTTTACTGACTTTCTTTAAGGAAATACAGTTGTAAACATATTGTTAAGTTAATAACTTTAGAATGGAGTGACAATTTTAATCTTCTGCGGTTCATTCATGGTCGTTTGTGTATCTAGCTTAACTGCATTACTATTCACTTCTTTTCAAGAATGTTTTTATATATGCTCACGCATACATAGTGCATAAAAACATCAAACGTACATGTTCAACACATTTCTGTCACGCTTAATGCCATTTTGTGCGTTGTTACCCATCTGTAAAATAAAATCGACACTTCTCCTTTAATTCGATGCAAACTAGCGAGGGAATCCCCGGACTCCGAGCCGCCTAGCCTACTCTGCCCGGATGCTAACAGCAACACAGGACGGTTTCCATAAGCTCTGGAGAGTTTCTAAAACATATCTGGTGAGTAAATGAACATATGCTTACTTGTAAATAGTGGTGGGCAAAGCGAGGCTTCGTGAAACACTGAAACTATCGAAGCAAATGTGTCGAAGCTTCGAAACGTTTCGAAACACCACTCTACGGTGACACCTAGTGGTCATTGTATTAGTATTTCACTGAAACAGCTTCAGCGAAGAACAGTTGAGCAAATTAAGGTACCAAACCCCACTTTGTAGCCAGGAGTCATCAGATAGTTTAGTCGAGCGGTTTGAGTTCATGACAACCATGCGGGAAAAATGGGTTCGAATCCACACTGACACAATTGTTTTGAAATGCTTTAATACCAGTTGGTAATGCTTTGTTATTGTATCGTTTTGTTTCAACATTGCTCTGACATCCGAATAAACACCTTGTAAATAAATTTGTATTGGTTTGTTCATAAAACAGGGTTGTTACTAGATCAGATACAGTTGTGGCCAGAAGTTAACAATAATTATTTATATTATTAATTAAATTTCCCATTGTATTTTATTAACGTCTATCCAAAACCTAAACCCATCACAGTACTGTAAAACTATGAATTATTGTTTTACAATGTTACAAAAATGATGCTAAATTGATGGCATATCCACAGCTGTATCCTATCTAGGCTACACCATAAAACAGTAACATGATTAAAATACATAAAAACATGATTTTGGAGTATTTGTACTAGTCGAGATTCGAACCCAAAACAAATTTGACACACAGCACCATAGTGCACACGCACGGTCCACTAGGCCATACTAGACAGTGTCAAAATCAAGATCATGTCAGTCAAATGCAGATTCTCCGGGTCTTGAAACGCCTATGAAATGATCGATGCTTTGAATCGCTTTTGTCACGTGACCAAGTGTTTCGAAACACTTTAGTCACGTGACCTGGGTGTTTCGGATCATGCTTCGGTGCAGTGTTTCGAAACACTTGCGCTTCGGGATCTCGACACTGTGTCGAAACGTCAGATTCACGTCAGCCATCCCTACTTGTAAAAGGCTTCCTGACTAAAACATATGATTTTTTTTGTTATTCGTGCGCGTTAATTTAGTTATTTTAAACACCGCGGCCCTTTTAAACTGGTTCATTCGTGGCCGTCCATATACCGTTAGTTCATAGACTCGTGTGATAACGTACGCTTGAATTATATTAAGTGTTGACAACCATTAAAGTCGGAATGTTAACATTAATGTCTTTAAATGACCGCGTTTGCACTTTCTCAGACTTTTAAGGTTACAGAAGTCTCCCGGAAGTTGTGGGACTAACGTTAACGTTATCCCGCAAATGCACAGAGACTCCCAGATGCCCAAGTAGATGCCCGCAAATGAATGATAATCTCCCGGAAATCGCGCGTCTCCCGCCCGGTCATTAAACACTTTGCACACCCCTCTCCACCGCATCCCTCCCAGCTCTTCAGGTACGTCGCGCGCAACTCACCCCATTGTTCTTTAGGTACTCATTTCTCCCGCTACCTCCCGCAAATCAACTCTGTATCCCCCGAAAATGACTTTTTCCAACTCGGGATGTCTGACGTTAGTAAGTTAGGCTATTTATGTAGTCAGGAACATCTTAGTCAAGCTTTTTCTCCCGCATGATATTGTGCTTAAAACTATAGGCTAAACTTAGCATGTACTGTACACAACATTTCCTTTTTATTAAAGACAATTTAGTGCGTTGTAAACAGCCACCTGTCTGTAAAATTAATCAACTGATTCATATTTGAGCAGCCTAATGATGATACAGGTTTAATTTGTAGATGTATTATATCAATAATCAACATCTGAATCAAAAGATATCTGAAAAAGTGCGAGGCATACTTTGTGATGTTCATCTCTCCTTTTTATCTGAAGGTTATGCATATGTGTTAGATACTAATTTTTTGTTGTTTTTTTAACAGCCACAGTTCTCTATACAATAACACAAGACCCTGTGACGGTGGCTGATTAGAGACGGATGGTGTATTTCCAGAGTTGGTGAAATGACCAAGCACACCTTCTTGGTCATATGTGGTGATAATAATGAAGGTATGTTTGATAAAGTTCTGTATTTGTTTCACATAAGCTGAGAGGGTATTAGAGCATTAGAGAATAACAAATGACATGAAGGTGATAAGTTTTGTATTGTGGGTGAACTGTTACTTAAATAATGTTTTGCTCTTTACTTTGCACTTTTCCTCTTCTGCTTATCCTAATATTTTAGATTATATTTGGACCTGAAACATCTGCTAGACTCCAGGAAAGGTGGCGTCAATACTGGACCTGAAAGGGCCTCACAAGTTGAATCTGGTAAAGAAACATGCACGCGCGCACACATGCACGCACGCACGCACACGCTTACAGAAAAGTGTTGTTTATGAAGTTTATGAATATTTTTTACACTGTGGCCAATATTTTGGGGAAGTCAGCATCACTAAATGATATAAAAGATTTTAAGCTCCTCTAAATTTTGCTCCAAGTGTTGTGTTAAATTCAGGATTCTGGACAGACAGCTGCCTGTTTTTCCAGTTGTAGTCATAGTGGTTAACCTAATTGTTTTTGGAGATCCAACAGTGATGTATGTGTTTTTTCTACTTTTCCATATCCTGTCACCTCAACCAGCTGGGAGAGTCAAGTTGTGGATCATCATGAAGATTTTCAAAAGGTGAGTTTAGATTTCTTGAATGTTTTATTTACTTTAAATGTTCTTTTAAATATATCATAGAATTTGATTGCAATTTGTTTTCAAACATTTTTTTTAGTCATGCTGGAGTCTTGAAGAGTTCTTAGATGAGCATCACCCTATATCCGTGCATCAGTAACCACCAGACGAGCGATCAGCAGCTACTACATCGTCATGGATAAAAAGGTCATCCTGTGGCTGGGAAGCACTTCATTCACAGGACATGCTTGATGAGATTTCCTAGCTCCAGTTTGTTTTCACACAAGTTTACAGCATTTATACCTTCATTTAAACTGCTGTGTTTGATATGGAGGACCAAGGAAACACCCGAAGTGAAAGATTTGCACACCAAGTTGTTTAAAATGTAATTTTACAAGAAAACTATGAGTTCAGAAGAAAACTATGAGTTCAGAGAAAACTATGAGTGACGCTATATTGAACTTTCAAATTGCTCTGATAACACATCAAGTTTGGACCAAAGGACTGAAACAGCCTTTTTGAGCACTGGTCATACATATTTTGTTTATACTGTCTATACTAATAAAACATTTAAAGCATATTTGACATTGTTGGATTTTAAAAACTGAATGAATTGTTGAAGTGGTGAATGTTTTCAAATAAAATGTTTTTTCTTTTGTAATTTACAGTCTATTTTACCTTTTTACCATATTTACACTCAAGAGAGTTGAATAAAATAACTATATATTGTAGTAAAAAAATTACTACCAGGCGGTGTTAAATATAGTTACATTTTTAACTCTGCCCAGAGTTAAAATTAACCCTTACTTCGGTGTCAATGTGCCAACCCTTTTGAAAGTGTTGATTTAACTCTGTTTTGAGTGGACCCCATGAGACACTTTCAAAGTGTTGAAATTAACACCCATAGAGTTGTTTTGGGTCCCCATATTTTGCTGTGTGGAGTGCTTATGAGAAAGTGTATGGTGCATATGGAAATAAAAGTGTGTCCTACATGCGCTGTGTCAAGTCCAACTCACTTGTTAGAAGCACACTCAGAATTGCATGTTAATATTTTCCCAGAACATGGATTTGTGTATAGCGCATGTCTGTCTCTTATTTAGCAAAACAGGAAATTATGAAATTATGATTGTGAATATTATAAACAGCATGAAACCTTTCTAGGATTTAGTAAATAACTTTTGGAAAACAAGCAGGATTTTTTTCTATAAAGTGGAATTCTATAATATTTACTGGTTTGAAATTCCAAACTAATCTTTCAGTGCAGCTTCAAATGACTACCTGATAAGTCTTTAAGCAATCAAAAAAATAGAAATATGCACACATCTGAGATTCTCAAAGGCAGGTGCTCAATCAAAAACAAACACAGAGGAAAACATGAAAAGAAACTGTCACTTTAGCTCTCAAAATAGTTTTATTGTAACGACATTTTGACCTACATGATCTGTGTTATGTGAGTGGGACACTGACAACGCAATGCGGATCCAAATTAATAGCTGTGTCCCAAATGGCCCACTATACACTATGCACTCATGCACTATGTACTTATGCACTTACACAATCAACAGTATAGTATATGTATGTAGTGTCATCCCAAATGGCACACTAACGTTTTTTTACTAAACGGAAATTCAAACCGTTTCCCTGATGACGTTTGACGGTTGCCAAATCAGTGAAATAAACGACCGAATAATCAAATAATACCTGTCGTGAGAGTGACTGCATTCACCATCGGGAGGCGATATAATCACTCTATAGGAGAATTTTGCATTCACCATCCAAAATAAATAAAGTTATCCAACATGAGCGCCCGATAGCTCCGCCTCTTCTGCTACGTGAGCAAACCTGCGGTCATTGAGTGCGTGAAGTGTCCATCATTACACACTTCGCTTTAGCGACTGAATGAGTGTATCATCCGGGTAATTAAAGTGCACTTATTATTTTTTAGAGTTTTCAGTGTGAACACACTACTAACACTATTATACTACAAAATGGTGTAGAATAGTGCATAAGTATGCGATTTGGGATGCAGCACATGTTTTACTAACAGGAATGGTCAGGCCAGCTATGGTCAACACAGGGGCAATCAGGTACATACAGAGAATCCAGAGTGGTAGTCAAATAAAAGGCAAGTGGTCAGAAGACAGGCAACAGACAGGAATAAACACTAAAACAAAGCTAGGATAAAACACGGCAAGACAGGGTAAAGGAAGCATGTCATAATGTCACAAACAGGTAAACAAGACTCAGCAACCAGTGTGTGTGTGTGCTTCTTTTAAAGTCCATGTCATCAGTTCTGAACAGCTTCAGCTGTGTGTGTTAGCAATCTGCAGACAACCGGAATAGGTGTGTGTCTGGTGTATGACTGGATCTGTTGTCCATGTAACGGCAGATTTGTAGTTATTTAGCAAAATGTGATTTTACCATCAATCTGCTAGGATTAGATCCCTGGTGATTGTGACAATCTGATAATCTGATGAACACCATGCAGGTCGAAACATTGTTACAATAACATTTTTTGAGAGCTCAAGTGGCATTGTGATTTTCTTTTGACTTTTACCTGATAAGTCTTACCTAGTGAAACAATAACACCTTTTTTATGAATAAATCATAAACTTTTTAATTAAAAAAAAAAAAACTTGTATCCAAGAGCTAGTGCCAGACAAGCTCAAAGAGTACATTCATTTTACATACGCGCTACTGATTTATTTTAGTTATAAGTTGTCCCTTTCAGAGTTTCCAAGTGTGCTTTTCTTTTTTTTACCTTTAAAAAGGAAATACAGATATAGTAAAAGAAAAAAAAAAAGATCTCATGAGGAAGTTACTATTTTACGTTTTGCCAGTTTAGTGGCTATCGTCCGAGTCATATGAAAATGTACAATTTTTAAAAGGAGGCATGACACCAAACCCCACCCCTAAACCCAAACTTCATTGGAGGATAAACAAATCATGCTAAATTGTACAAATGAGATTGCTTCTAAATCAAAAAGTTGCAAATTGCTGTGAGATAACATTGGAAAAATCAAACAAGATAAACAATGTATTCTCAAGTTAAGTATGTGATTAATTAACCAAACGTTAAATATCATCAGCCCTAGTCCAAACACAATAAGCTACTTTTTCTACAGACCCAGATTACAGAGATGTCACTAGTCACACATGCAGTATACTTGTATTAGTATTCAGAGAGAAAGCTCACAGCTGAAGCTTAAATGTGGCTATTTTTACTCTTTCACTAATCTATTTTAAATCTAATCTAATCTTAATTTAATCGTATGTATATAGTATAAACAACTACTACCAAAAAGTGTTTTTGCCAAATGTGTGCTTGCAGTTTTCTATATTTTTAAATATAAATTTTGAATAAACTTCAGCACAATACTTTTTGGATGACTCATGATTTGTTCATAAAAACTTTCATATGCAAATTTCACACAGACATTCGTGCATATGAATGCTAACTGAACGAGACCCAAAGTTTTAAAACTAACATATTTAGGGATTCAAACCTCATGGTCTCATGAAATTCAGCCCTGAGGCCCAGCTATCTGCTCATAACGGCAAAGCCCGGAGACTACAGCATTCGGTTTTGTTCTTACTGCAGCTCTGTTATTGAATATGCAGCACACATCAAACAGCTCTGATCTAGGCGGTTGGTATTGCCATCTGGAGTTTTGAATCCATGTAGCGCAGCTCTTCAACATCTTGCTGAGGAGGCAAGTGAGCCTGAAGACCAGCCTCTAAACTAGCTAGATCATCTTCTCTATTCCCAAACATCAAATGCACTGAAATTGGAGGAGTATTTTTTACTTCATTTTGTAAGAGTGTGTGGAGACTGCCTGTACCTTGTAAACCTGAATAATGAAATTACATTAGGGATCATTTTAAAGATCAAAGATCATTTTTTTAAAAGATCAAATACATAAAACCACATATTTCACAGTTAAACAATAATGGCATACATATATGTATGTCATAATCATTTAATTATAAAATGCTTTGATATTTTATTATGTGATCTTTGATCTTTTAAATTATAATTAACACTTTACTTGGTGTCCACAAGACTGTAATTTCAACTTTAAAATATGAAGGATATTTCATGCATGTATATACTGTTTTTTGAATATAAGCTATGTCATTTTAAATGCAAAGGGGACATTTAATTGATATGTATTTGTTATAAATAAATACGAACAAACATGTCTTTGTCATGACAGCTTGTGATTACCAAGACAGCATACCAACTTGACATTACCTGACAACTTGTCATAAATCTCTCATAAACATGATTGTCATGAGTTCATTATAATTGTCATGAATCTTTAACATTTCTTTTGACCACAACTACTGTGGATCAACTTGAGTTTGTTGTCATTGAATAATGATGTTGCTATAAATTAATTTGACAGAATATTGACACTTTTAATGAGACAATAGCCCCTTTCACACAGCGATACAGGTAAATATCCGGAAAAATTACCAGAACGACTTTACTGGTAAATTCAAAAAAGCGCTGTTCACACAGGCAAGGACGTTCTGGAATTTTTACGGAAAAGACCATTGACACATCCATTCTAAAATAACAAAAAATTCTGACATCAAAAATGAGAAGTGACCTCTAAACAGCTGCACTTGTATTTGTAAACATAACTGGAATACAGCTTGATGGTTTCACTTTTGTTTAATGCTTCAGCATTCATGCAGCTGCTTTGTCCCTGAGACAACTAAATGTGCGAACAGCAGCTATGTATTCACACATTTGACAACATTACAAATTCTGTGGATAGATAAGTATTGTGAACAACTTCGATGAAAACATATGGAGAAACACTTTAACATATTGAGATGTACATACTGTAATATGTGTGTGTGCTGGCGGAGCACTCCAACACTTCACGTGCACAAGTGTCAAGCAGAGCTTGAAGGTAAACAAACAGCGGTTTATCATCATTTTATCATCATTTTAGCTTTTTTTCCCCCAGTTGGCATTAAGAAGGAACATAGAAGCGTTATCTGACTAACAACTAGCAGTTTGGGAAAGTATTCAAAAGATATTGTTTTCATAAACTGCGTATGTGAATGCGTCTGAATGTTCTGATTGGCTGGAGTAGAAGTCTCACGTCAGCGTGTTGTAGGAGTGAACTCGCTCTTTTTGGCAATCTTCCTTCTGCTTTCACCCAGCACAGCATTCCGCCAAATTACTAATGTTAGAACTTCTCTTCTCGTCCAATTAAACAAATTTATTTTCAAAAAGGGCCTGTTCCCACATACAGAGCTTTCCAGAAATATGCTAGTAATTTTCCGGAAAGGTCTGTGTGTGTGAAAGAAGCTATTGTAATGACAAATCCAGTTTTCTCCTCTGAAAAAAAAAGTAATTGTAAAAATATCCATGACAATTATTGTGGCCTCACAACAATCATGTTAATAACAGACTTAAGACAAGTTGTTTGATAATGTCAAGAAGTAACGACAAAGACACTGACACGTTTCCTTGTCCAGGTTGTGTCAGGTTGTCTTAATGATGACAAGGACAGGTTATGATATTTGTTTGTCAAGTTGTCAAAAGGGCATGTCAAACAAAGTCACCTTTGACATTCTCTCAAAACTGAGTGAATAACACTTAGTGACAGTTGTCATAAGCATGCATAAAATCTCATTCATATTCATGACATGTCATAATTATAAAGGGTTCATGACAGTCTTATGAATACAGTATTTTAATACATATAGTATTCATCTTACTAAAAAACATTATCAGAAATACTGTGAAAATTTTCTTGCTCTGTTAAACATCATTTAGGAAATATAAAAAAATAAAATAAATTAAAGAGGTTAACAATTCTAACTTCAACTGTATATATATATATATATATATATATATATATATATATATATATATATATATATATATATATATATATATATATATATATACACACACACACACACACACACACACAGTTGAAGTCAGATTTATTAACCCCCCTTGAATTTGTTTTTCTTTTTTAAATATTTCACAAATGATGTTTAACAGAGCAAGGAAATTTTTACAGTATGTCTGATAATATTTTTTTTATTTTATTTTAATTTTGGACAGATTAAAAGCATTTTTATATTTTTTAAAAGCCATTTTAAGGTCAACATTTTTAGCCCCTATGAGCTATTTTTTTCGATAGTCTACAGAACAAACCATCATTTTACAATAACTTGCCTAATTATCCTAACCTGCCTAGTTAACCTAATTAACCTAAATAAGCTTTAAATGTCACTTAAAGCTGTAGAAGTGTCTTGAAAAAATATCTAGTAAAATCATTTTTACTGTGATCATGGCAAACATACAATAAATAAGTTATCAGAAATGAGTTACTAAAACTATTATGCTCATAAAATAATAATTAAAGGGGGCGGCTAATTCTTACTTCAACTGTATAAACATATAATATGACATTTTTCCAAGTTCCCAGCATGTTTTGCATCAGAATGTGTACAAAAAATATGCGTTGAAATGAAGTGTCTGTCTGTGTGATTATCAGTAAGACTTTGAGTTTGTGATTCTGTGCTGTGCTGAAATTTACAGTGGTTTCCGTTATGTTGAAATTTATAGGGTTTCCACTGAGGTGAAGAGTAGAGCCTGTGGTTAGGTTGAGGATGGGCTAAAAAACTTTTGTACTGTACTTACAGTACTGCAGGATCTACAGTACTGCATGATCCACAACCTAAACCATTTATAACCAATTCAGTGACTTCCGAATGCATTATGAAACACAGAGCCATGAAAAAATAGTTTCAACATCATGCGCAATAGAGCAGGAAGTTTGACAGGATCTTAAGTGGGGCAGAATGCAGGAATGCTGGGAAGGTTTATGGCTTCACCTCGCCCTAGGCTGACACTCACATGCCTCTCCCACATTTCTGATTCAGCCCTCAGGGTGTGTGTGTGTGTGTGTGTGTGTGTGTGTGTGTGTGTGTGTGTGTGTGTGTGTGTGTGTGTGTGTGAAAGGGGCTTCAGATATGTCAAGGAACAAACTTTGCCCTACCCTAAACCTGTACCCTGTGCAGCAGATGTCTGGAGAGGATATATTCTGAGCACAAACCCGCATGCCTGTACACAAACACTCCCACTCACAAACCAGGAGAACATCCAGGGCACACATGTCCACACTCACCAGTGCCGGTCTATGAGGAATGAGTCCAGAAACGGTGTGCCATACACCCATAGACGCCATATTGATTTATTTTTGCAAACAAAAACAAGGCTGCAAAGTGATAAATGAACAATATAAAAATGAAACGTAACATTATGGACTGAATGTTCAGGATAAACTTAAGTAATTAAACATCATGGGCCAAAAGGAACATAAACAACTAATGCATAAGTCTTTTAACTAAAGTTCTACTGCTTTGTTTGTGGTTGTGTTTTAGTCTTTTTTATATTTATACTTAAAAATAGTCCATTTTAAACATGGTGACAATTTAAAATAATTAGTTAATGTTAGTTTATGCATTCATAAACATTATTCATGAATAATCTCATTAAGCATTAATTAATCCTGGTTTAACATTTACTAATGCAATCTTTTAAATCCAAAGTTGTGCTTGTTAACATTAGTTAATTAGGTAACATGAACTAACATTCCTTAAATAACATTACCTAACATTAACAAAGATTAATTCATACTGCTTTAAATGTATTACTAATTGTTTGCTCATGTTAGTAAATGCATTAACTATTAGACCATTAGTTTCTCAAGCACCAAATCAGTCAGTCAGTCAGTCAGTCAAACTTTATTATAGAGCACGTTTAAAAACAGAAATGAGCCAAAGTGCTGTACATAAATATACAACAAAATAGAATAATAGCATATAAAATCTGAGATAAAAATATAGCTAAACTACCTAAAAAGGCATATACATTAAAATATTCAGTTATTAAGATAAACTGTCAAATGCTAATGAAAAAAAAAAAGTTTGAGATGAGAACACTGAAGAGGCCTGTCTAATGGGCAGCGGCAAATCATCCTAAAGTCCATGACCTACCACAGCGAAAGCACGTTCCCCTTTAAGGTTACACTTTGTTTCTTCGTTTTCGTTCAGGACAAGCTGATCAGCTAACCTGAGGGAACGACTGGGCTTAGGGATGGATCAGCTCAGAGATATAAGGTGGGGCAAGACCATTTAGAAATGTAAAAACAAATAAAATAATTTTAAACTTTATTCTAAAATTCACTGGCTATCAGTGAAGCAAAGCTAACATGGGGGAATATTTTGCACAATTTTTTGCAACTGAGGAATAGCCGACACTGCTAAAACCTTGACTGATTTCTAAAAGTTTATGTGAAGACTGGAGTAATAATGCTGAAAATCTCATTACTGCTGAAAAACTTTGTATTTTTAAATATCTCTCAAAACATCTAAAATTATGATAATGGATTGATGGATGGATGGATGGATGGATGGATGGATGGATGGATGGAAATAGTTGGGATGGATGGATGGATGGATGAAAATAGCTGGGATAGATGGATGGATGGATGGACTAAAAGACAGATGGAAACAGAGGATATTGAAAACAAATGGATGGATGGATGGATGGATGGATGGATGGATGGATGGATGGATGGATGGATGAGATGAAATAAGCTAGGATGGACAGATGGACGGACGTATGAATTGATGTATGTGATGAAAAAAGCTAGGATGGATAGATGGATTTTTACATAACATAGAACACTTGATAACAAACTGTACAAAATGAATGATGCCTAACATAATGGACATTGAGCTCATAATTTGTTTACTCTAGTGATTTTGCCTTCATTCTCAAAATATCAATGCAGTGTTACAATATTAAAAATCCCTCCTTTGACATCTCTTAAATGCTCATAAATAGAAAGAGCATAAAAGAGACATTTTAATCAGGATCATCTTGTGAATATTTTATGAGTGTTAGTCTGAATTTTCTGGTTCCAGGCCTTCATGCTTCAATAGTTTTTCAGCTGCCAGCAAAGCACTGGCATGGTGTATCATCACCAACACTTACTACCAGCCTCCTCAGCTGGCATCTCGCCCGCCACTGAAGTGTTTCGAGGAATAGAGGGTGGGGGTGTGATGAAATGGGATGGGTACACATTTTCCCCTTCACTTGCCAAAGTGGGGTTAATGCCCACAAAGGACAGAGTTGTGTTTTGTGTATATGTGTGTGTGTGTGTGTGTGTGTGTGTGTGTGTGTGTGTGTGTGTGTGTGTGTGTGTGTGTGTGTGTGTGTGTGTGTGTGTGTGTGTGTGTGTGTGTGGCGGATGTGAGTGATGTTAGTGCATTGTAGGAAAACTAGGTCAGCTCTCTGGAAGAGGATGTGAACTTGTCACCTCTGATTCCATTAGAGGGGTTGAACTTGGGAGAAGATGGGAGAGGGAGAGGATATAAGGTCAAGAGATTGTTTGGTCACCGTGCCATTTCGCCAACAGGAAAACAAACACTGGACTCCAGCAGAAGGCACAACCTCAGGCAAACCCTAATGGGTAGAAGGCAGTAAAGATCATTCAGTGAAGAACCATGGCTATAAACTTCAAAGCAAATGTTGACACAGGTTAAAGTGCAGTTTTGGGTTATTTCTTCAGAACAACCTGTGCAGCAAATGTTAAATGTTTTGAGGACTTTACAGTCATGACCATTTCAAAGTTTAGGCACTCAATGGTAAAGATTTCAAAGAACTTTTTTAGCTCACGATTTAGATCATTTAAAAACATTACAACCATCACACATTGACACATTGAGACTAACAAGCCTTCATCAAGGTGTGGGAAGTGGGAACATAGAGAGCCAGTTTATGTCAGATTATGTAATGGTCACATGGTCACCCAGTGAAGTCACATGATACAATGACAGAGGGCTTGAGGGTGTATACTATTAATATACACTAGAGCTATTACAAGTGTTATACTTGTACAAATACAGCTTCCTTACCTCTCATGAAGTTCAACTTTGGTATTTTGTCATCTACAAATGAATACAAGCAGGTCTGAAAACATTTTGGCCAAATACCAAAAAGTGCACTAAATTAAAACGTTTTTTTTTTTTTTTTTTTTTTTTTTTTAGGAAGAAATGTCAACTGTATATATGAAATGAAAAGTTCAGAAGTGATTTGTTCAGGATAATCAGAAAATTTTAAAATATTTTTTAAGCTGCATATTATTTACACCTTATTACAGTGTAAACATTTACAATAGCCCCTTTCACACAGTGATACCTGTAAATATCCGGAATGACTTTACTGAAATTCAAAAAAGCACCGTTAACACAGGCACAGACGTTGTGGAATTTTTCCGGAAAAGACCATTCACGGATCCATTCAAAAATACGGATATATTCTGACATAATTAACCAGAAATTACCTCTAAATGGCTGAGCTAGTACTGTATTTGTAAATAATTGACGATATTACAAACTCTGTGGATGAATAAGTATTGTGAACGACTTCGATGAAAACATATAGAGGAACACTTTTACTTGTCGAGATGTACATAATATGTGTGTGTGTGCTGGCACTCACCAGCTGCTTCACGTGCACACACGTCAAGCAACTGAAGGAAGCAGAACTTGAAGATAAACAAACGACGATAATTCTTTACACAGTTGGCATTAAGAACATAGAAACGTATATAACCGAACATAGAATCTGACTAACATCTAGCAGCTAAATGTGTCTGGAACTAGTCAGTTTACTTTCCTTCGGCTTAGTCCCTTTATTCATCAGGCGTCGCCACAGGAAAATAAACCGCTAACTTACCCAGCATATGTTTTACACAGCGGGTTCCCTTTTAGCTGCAATCCTTCACTGTGAAACATCCATACACACTCATTCACACACATACACTATGGCCAATTTAGTTTTATTCAATTCACCTACAGAGCATGTTTTTGGACTGAGGGGGAAACCAGAGCAAACCCATGCGAACATGGAGAGAACATGAAAATTCCACACAGAAATGCCAACTGACCCAGCTGGGACTCAAACCAGAGACCTTCTTACTGTGAGGTGACAGTGCTAACCAATGAGCCACTGTGTCACCCCTATTATTATTATTATATTATTATGTATTCATGCATGTATTTATGCATATATGTTTTTATATTTATAAAACAATTATAATATCTAAAATTACACTTTTACATTTGTGATGGTTTTAATTGTAAGGTTTGGCAACCCCTTTGACATAAATACTTATAAAAAGTCCCTGTGAAAAGAGCTGGAAGAAAGAGTACTTCTTAAAAGCGACCCTAGTTAAAGAAACAGCCACATATCTTCAATTATGGGATTCTTTAAAGTTTGTTGTCTCATAAACCAAACGTTCACCGGCAAGAAAACATCACTCACTGGTTATCTATTAGCTATAATACTGACAAAGATTAAAGGGGTCTTTGGAACATGACAAATCCATTTCCATAAAGGTCACTGGACGCCCAAGATAATGGATTTGTTATGTATGTAACCCAACCCGGCCCTTCATCTCAGTGCATCGACAGGAGAGCGCGGAGACACACCGAACCACAACACACAGCGCTCCTGCTAAGCGGCTAACACTTCATCAACCACCGTGATTTCATTCGCCAAGCTCTGCTGACAGCTTATGGAAACTCAGGAATTGAAACGTGTGTCAAATGCTTGCCTCTTAAAGCTTTCCGTTTGGTTTGTGGCTACTTTTGCCACATACACACACACAGACTAATAAAAAGCTAGCAGAGTCACCTCAATGGCTCGGAGCCCAGTGACGCAACCGTGTGCTGTGAGCCCCTCACTGGGCCAAGGACACGCTCAGTCTATGCTTCTGCCAATAGAAATGACTCTGAGATCATACCTTCTGCGAGAAGGAGACTAGTGCGGGGGATTAGACAGCATCAGAACTTTCCGGAGCGGTATCTAAAATGTGGAGTTGTGAGCTCAGACTTTGAGGGAAGCACAAATCCACGGCTGCTTCCGAGAGGATTAGCCCCCTTGCACTCAAACTTAATGAGGACGAGTAAGCCCATTGCTGCAGCTCCACACAAGACACCATCATGAAGTGTGCCGAGGAATGACAGAAACAAAGAGAGAGACCGGAAGAAAGGACAAGACAGAGTGCGCAAAAGTGAGAGTGCTTGTCTGCCAAAGGGGGACTCTTTAATTCGGTCTCTGTTGAGGAGTGGGTCGAGTGGAACGCTGGCCTGTCTGTCACCGCGAGGCTCCAGTGACCGCCTGACAGATCACAGCACAGCGCCGCATCAGGGGGGCCAGTAAATTGGCCCGGGGGGCCTCCCTCGCCTCCTTTCTCCAGCTGAATCTGCAGTGGTTTATGGCGAGGCTGATGGGTAGTGTGGTACACAGGAGGCTATTTATGAGACATATTTGTCCACGGCAGCATTTTCAGCAAAAGCGGTTTACATGTGTTCTGGGTTGTCAGTGGGGAGTGAGACGGCCCAGGAGGAATACAGGTAGAGCTTTTATTCAAAACAAAGTAACATTATAGCCACTGCAAACCGTCCACAACAGGACACATGATGAAGCGAGCTATTTTGGGCCGCTCTGAACTGTGAGATATGCAATAGCATGGCTTCAAAGTCAGCTGCTTGCCAAAGCTCTGGTCCTGGAATTGATTTCTGTTCATGGATGAAGAAGCTAATTAGGCACTGGCCGGTTTACTGTCCACTTACACAATGAATGAAGCCCCCCAGGACACTACTGTGCCAGACTTGAACACAAAACTGGGATTTAAAATGCAATAATATGATCAAAACTGTATTTTAAATCTTATGAAGGAAACAGTAGGATGGTGTGGGTGGACTCTTACTGGGTCAAGATAAAAGAAAACCCCATCCACATGTATAATATTCTGCCTCCTAAATGTCTCTTGGCCCCTTAACTAGCTTTCATTAACACCTTATAAATGGTTGCTAAAGAAATTGGGATGAACAATTGATCTATTCATGTTTCATATGCATCCATTTTTTTTTTTTTTACATTATACTGTTTTTGATCCATACATCCTAACATGGCATCAAAACTCATTGCAGCCCAGTCTCAAGGAAAATAAACCTTTTACATATCGTCAGAAAAGTGGCTAGATTCATTCATTTGAAAACCTGTTTTTAAAATGAGACATGGCCTCAAACTCTGTCCCAAACCCCACTCTTCATTGGGGAATGAGCAGATCACATTAAAATGTATGAATGAGATAAAACGAATATGATTTAGCTATTAAATCAAAAAGTTAAATTGGAGTGAGAGTGCGTTGAAAATTATCTGGTCATTATCTTGGTCATCTGGTATAAGTGCATCAGATTTTTACAAACATTCAACTGGTACATTAAACAAGCACATTAAGAGTTCATTTATCTTATATAATTCTTCTAGCTGAAATTAATTTTTTAACCCATCAGCTTTAACATTTCACTTGGTCTCCTTTAAATATTTTGGTTTCTTTTAAATCACTAAATATGGGGGTCACAGGACAATAACCGAAGGTTGCTTGGTTACTTGTAAAAGTTAGAAAAAATAAAATTGTTGCTTTTAATAGTAAAAAGCAACAACATGCAAATGAAAAGCCATCAGCCTTTAAATTATGTTATCCTATGAGCACAGCAATGCAGTCAGCTGCAGCAGATTAATTTAATAACACCCAGTTAAACTTTGACACCAAATACATTAGAGATAAATACTGACCACAACTGAACATTGAGGATGATCTCTGATTGGTGGTTTCCAAAATTAACTGAAATTTATTTATAAACCAATTACGAGAGGATCACGTGCTTATGATTGCTTGCAGCCGGCCCCGCATTATTCAATTTATGAATCACCAATCAGACTATTCCTAAGCCACTATAAATACCCTTAGATCCATATAACAACAGCCATCTTCATTTTGAAGAATCCCCTCTTCCACCCTTATGCTCCATTCACACGGGGCTTCAGCGTCAATGCTTGACTGAAGGCATGACTGAAGTTGGGGCTGAAGCGATCGTCATAGAAACGTCAGCTAATGAAATTCAGTCAGCAATAGGCCACTGTCTAGCTGGTGTATTTGCATACAGCGATCTGATTGGCTGACGCTTCTGTCGGCGCTTGAAAAGTTGAGCAACGCCTCTGAAGCGGCGCTGACGGATCCACAATGCAGTTCGGCAACGCCTGAAGTCACCCATTCAAAGTAAATAAGACTCCCCGTGGGACTCCCCGTGTGAATGGGGCGTTACTCCTCCTCCTTTCCTAGATGGGTGGCATGGTGGCTCAGTGGTTAGCACTGTTACCTCACAGCAAGAACATCACTGGTTCTAGTCCTTACAGAACCAGCTGAAGTTTCTGTGCAGAGTTTACACATTCTCCCCGTGCTCACGTGGGTATTTCCAAGGTTCCATGCTTTCCTCCCACCATCCAAAAACTTGCAACTTAAGTTAATTGACTAATCCAATTCGGCACCATAGACATGCTCCTAGTAAGTAATTATCTCTTAAGAGCAATCACTATCTGTTCATTAGCTACTACAGCAGAGGAGTTCTCGAGATCAACCTGAGCTCAAACTCACCTCTCACCTTGCAAACGGGAGGGAGCCCCGAGCTCGAGGATCTTATGAGCTCAGGGTTCTCTCCCAGGACAGCATGCCAAACAAGCTTTATAATCAATCATCAGCTAAGTTTAAACTCTTGAAACCAAGAATATTGTGCCCACCAGTCTCTTTAGTTGAGGTTAATATTAAAACAAATAAATGACTAGTAAAATTATAGGTTGTCAGATTGCTCCCTTTTTTTTGTGTGTTGTCAATATGCTCATGTATATATAGGGGTATTGTTGTGCGCACAATATTTGTACATTTATAACCATCCATGAATTTGAAGGTCGCGAGTCACTGGCATCGTTAATTTAGGGTCGTGGGCTGAAAAGTTTGGGAACCACCGTTCTAGATCATCAATTATATCCAAATTAACAAAACCCACCCTATACTTCTTTTTCAAAACTCTGGTGATTACATTAGAACCACAATTGAGTTTACAACCAGGCTGCTTTTACTTGAAATGAGGTTGACATACGCAAAACAAAAATATGGGTAAGTCTAATGGCACTTACTATCAAGAAGGAAAAACAAAATCAAAACATATTAAACATGTTTCACAAATTTGACCCTACAAGAGCTTGTTTGCTATAAACGTGAAGCCTAATAGTGTTCATTTTAAGTTAAACTGTTTCTCTCCCACACAGGCTATTAGACTGATGTCTGCTTTTATCACAAGTGGACTGCGTGATGTTTATTTATTTAGCTTGTACAACACAATTTTGTTTCTTGTAGTGTAAAGTGTTTTTTTCTTCTTTTTTTCTAAACGGTCAAACTGGATTTCATGTGGTTCTTCCGTCATTTATTGTGCAAAGGAATGTTACAATCAGTGTTGCAACAAGAAGACTTAAAGACATTGCAACATTGAGTACATCACCCTTTCTTTGTTTTAAGATGTTGTCTATATTATGTGTGCTTTTAATGTCCTTTAAATATGCATTTTAACCAATCTGTACAGTCTACAACAACAATAATAATAATAATAATAATAATAATAATAATAATACTGGTTACATTTGAAGTGTCCCTTTCAATGAATATACACTTTTTGAATGATTAATTATATGCCTACTAAACTTAATTAGATTTTAAGGGTTATGTGTTTGTGTAAGTAGAAGAAGTTGACATTCTTACACAGTTACTATATCAGTGGAATGACCATTAACATAAAGAGTTATCACATACTAAGCAGCATACTAATACTCAAAAGACTGCTAAGTCATTTATAGTCAAGGGAATGACTAAAACGTCAAGCTCTACCTTCCTACAGAGTTAAGATCCATGATCAAACACAAATACATCAACTAAAGCTGTGGTCACACTGCACTTTCCGCCCCATAAACTTCCATTTATGCGTAAGCAAATGCCGCAGATCGGAAGCACAACCTCATGCAACACGTTTCAAAGTTTGCTGTATTGCAAAGTTCAAGCTTGGTGAACTCTGACATGCAAAATTTCATCACGTAATTGCGTGAGACCAATAGAAGATCAAAACATGACCTCTTTGGACAGAAACTTTAAATATAGACCAGTCACTCATTTTTTTATGTTTAATCAACTTATTTGATTCCATTTCTTTTCACAGCCCAGAATGTCACATGCTAAAAATCTTTTGTGATCTGAGCGAGCCTTGGTAATTAAAGACGTGTGAATTTGATCAAAGTTGCAGCTAAACTCTGTATGAAGATAAAGTACACCTACATCAGGGGTGTCAAACTCTTACATAGTTCAGTTCCACCCCTGTTTTAAACAAGACAGCTGCTGACTTGCGCCGCTGGTGTGTGCACCTTGATATAAACCCATGTTTACAAGTCTACAATGTATGGCACTGCATACACAATGTGTTGTTGAAAAAAAGCATGTCAAGCACTAAAAAAAATCTGCAAAACTGCAAGGTCGCAAAAGGTGAACCGCTTTATAGCGAGGGACCACTATATACAGAGGGAAGAAATATGGCAACACAACTTGCGGCTGGTAGAAACTCCAAATAAGCATTTACTTAAATAATTTATTTCAAGCACCGATGACACATACTGTAAGCAAAAAAAGATTCCAACTTCCAACGTTGATGCGCCTCAACAACAAACTAAGGCATTAGTCATCAGTCATTAAAGAAAAACTCTAGAAGAGCACTACATTGCCATGCTTAACAAACTAGGATAAAAGTCATCAGAAGCGCTCTTTATCTGCGGTGAAGGACTCACTTCTGCCATGTCATTTCCACAGAATGAGGCAAGACGTCCTGCTGAACGCCGCATGTGTGCACAATCAAGCCCAGAGCAAAGGGGATTCAATTCCAAGCAAAAGCAACCTTTCCTGGAGTGTAACCATTCATTACAGACATCCCGAGGCAGGGCATGGAAGTGCATCTCCACTCACTAAGACTCAATTTGAACAGTGGGGGATCTGAAACAGAGCCGGGACATATGGCTGAGTCACCGCTCTTCTGAGCTCCGTAACCTACAGCCGTGCAGTCTTTTATAGCAGGTAGACTGACAGGCCGCTTCCACGCGATTAAGCGGCGCCTTTTTATGCATGGGGCTGTAAAAAATAAATAAATAAATAAAAATAGCTGTAATCCACGTGATAGAGCTCAAAATAGCAGTTATAACAGTTTTCACCTCATGTGGTCCCTGTTTGTATATGCGGCGATGGGCAGAGAATTGGGAAAAAACAAGACAGAGAGAAAGAAAATCTGTGACAAACGGGATGAGAAATCCTGACTGACAGGCAGTTTACTGTAGCATAGAGGAGAAAAACATTCACGCTGCTAAGATAGAAAAAAAACAGGTGACTGAAGTGTTTGAATGTGTCCAAATGGTAAACAGAGAAGCTTTCAAATCCCACACATCGGCTTGATCTGAAACGACTGGCTAAGTTTTGTGATTTTGAGTGGGTGTGAAAGTGGGTGAGAACGCACCGGCATGTTTGAGGATATATGCTCTTCAAACTCTGCCTTCTGTCGAGGAGGGTGACTATTATATTCCTTTGGGATGACAGAGTCAGCAGGGTTAGCACCTCTGTGAAGGGGAGAGGTGTCAGAGGGATTGGCCGATGTCGGTGAAGGGGACGGGTGCTGGGGTGACAGGCTGTCAGTGTGTCTCACAGTGAGCTGAGCAAAGGGGAGATGGAGAACCACAGGTAGCCAAATTCCTCTTGAGTGATGGACAGGAGATGAGCACAGAGTTCGAGGAACCATATTCAGGAGGGACTCCGGTGTGTGAAATGTTTGTATTTACTTGTTATACACAATAACCAAGACATTACATTTGTCTGTGTTATAGAATGAAGTAAACAAACAACTAAAAACCAATATAACCCTTTAAGAAGATAGCAATGACTTGTTTTAATGGTCATCCTTGAAAGATTTGAATTTTTTTCTCTGAAATCTAAGCCAATGTTCCACAGTCATGTCGCACTGCTTGCTTCAACCTTAAATAACTCTTGCACAATATACACCTTTAATACCTGTCTTGCACAATGTCCTGCGCAGCATTGTTCAGTCCCATGTAAAAGTACTTGCATAGCCAGCCTTAGTTAAGTATCTTATAGTATATGTTAGTTTTGCATTGTTTTTTAACAGCTCTAATGTCCAGTGTTGTGTTTATATTTATGATTAATTTATGTAGCACCGTTTATGTAGCGAGACATGACATTCCATTCCTCTGTATGTCAACACATGTAGGGAAATGACAAAAAAGCTCGGCTTGACTTGATTTTGATTTTGTAAAATAGTGAATTCAGTGAGGGCAACTGAGGTGGTGGTTCCCATTTTTAAGAAGGGTGACCGGAGGGTGTGCTCCAACTATAGGGGGATCACACTCCTCAGCCTTCCTGGGAAAGTCAATGCCAGGATACTGGAGAGGAGGATCAGGCCGATGGTTAAACCTAGGATCCAGGAGGAACAATGCAGTTTCCATTTAGGCCTTGGTACACTGGACCATTCCTATACCCTCACCAGGGTGCTTGAGGGTTCATGGGAGTATGCCCAACCAGTCCACATGTGTTTGTGGACTTGGAGAAAGCATTCAACAGTGTCCCTCATGGCATTCTGTGAAGGGTGCTTTGGGAGTATGGGGTCAGAGGCATTCTGTTAAGGGCCATCTCGTCCCTGTATGAACAGAGTAGGAGTTTGGTTCGCATTGCCGGTAATAAATCAGACTTGTTTTACATGTTGGACTTCAGCAGGGCTGCCCTTTGTCACTAATTCTTTTGATAATTTTTTTGGACATAATTTCAAAGGTCAGCTGTGGGCTGGGGGAAGTTCGGTTCGGCAACCACAGGATCTGTGGTTCGCAGACAATGTTGTTCTCTTGGTTTCATTGAACATGGACCCTCAGCATACACTGACATGGATGGGATGAGGATCAGCACCTACAAGCCCAAGGCCATAATGTTCCACCGGAAAAAGGTAGTTTGCCATCTCCATGTTGGAGGAAAGTCCTTACCCCAGGTGGAAGAGTCCAAGTATCTTGGGATTTTGTTCACTAGTGAGGGATGGAATGTGAAATTGACAGACAGATAGGTGCAGGTACAGCAGTAATGTGGTTGATGGATTGTCCGTTGTGGTAAAGAAGAAGCTGAGCCGCAAGGCAAAGCTCTCAATTTACCAGTCAATCGTACTTTTATACCTATGTTCATGAGCTGAAAGGCTGAAAGGACAAGATCTCAGATACAAGCAGCCGAAATGAGTTTCCTTCACAGGGTGGCAGGGTGCACTTTTATAAATAGGGTGAGGACCTCTGTCACCTGGGAGGAGCTCGGAGTAGAGCCGCTACTCCTCCACATCGAGAGAAGTCAACTGAGGTGGCTCGGGTGCCTCCTCGACGCCTACCTAGGCATGTCCCACCGGAGAAGGCCTTAGGAAAGACCCAGGACACACAGGAGGGATTATGGTCTCTCGGCTGGCCTGGGAATGGCTCGGGAACCCCTTTGAGGAGGAAGTGTCTAGGTAAAGGGAAGTCTTGGAATCTCTCCTAAGACTGCTGCCCCAGCGACCGAGCCCCGGAAAAAAACGAAGAAAAATCAGATGAGAAAAGTTCATTTATATATATATATTTTTATTTTTAATCCGTTTATTTGTAAAATAACAAAAAATAAAACCACATATCCAGCAAAAAAAGTACCAACAACTTAGTGACAATAGGACAGACTTTTTTATTTCTAAGAAAATGCTTTTTAGGTACACCTTGTTTGATGTTTTTTTGAAAAGTCTAAAATATGATCCATGATGCAACAAAAATTCATTTTTGCATAAATATTACTGATTGAGGTTCTCGTTGTTGTGTACAGTGAAGCTACAGTTTAAGATCAGAAATGCACATAATAATAATAATATTACATTATTAGTAATAATAATATTATAATGATTAATGATTATGATGCACCCGTCTTTAAAGAGGATTTAGAACCATTTACTAATTTCCACATCCAATTCTGCTGTAGTGTCAAGTCAAGTAAGAAAGACAAATGAGTCAAATCCGATAGAGGATCAATTCTCTTTCCGGCTCTAAACGCATATGATTTGGTTCTGCCTTTCTGTGATGAACGACTCAAAAGTCTTGAAATGAACGATACCAACTGCAAAAATGTGCGCAGATGAACGAATAGCTCCCTGAGAAGACTCATAGTTTCCAAGTCACATTTAAGATTCATTCAAAATGAACGAATTTTTCAAGAATGATCCATCGCTAATTGTGATATTGATCAGATGACACGTCAAACAGGCACAGTGCTCCTGCCAAATTTACAAAAGTTTTTCCTCCATTTCTTGGGTCCAAATAAACTGAAAGTGAACATTTTAACTTCTCCCCTAACCTCTCGCTGGCCTGCAGGTACCAGTACTAGTGAATGCTGCTCTCTCATTGGCTGTAGGTGATTGCGGATGTTATTTTAATTCAGAACACATTACACACGGCATGATTTTAATCGCCGACAGCTCCAGATACTTAGCATGCCAAATATCTGACGGGTGTCGGCAATTGTTTCATATAGCGTCCTTGATGGTTCACACTGTGTGATTGTCACTCATGTGAACGAGCACCGATTTGCCTATGATTTTAGGCATTTGTCGGCAATTTATTAAAAGTTGTTTGCGAGTCAAAATAAGGGCTAAAATCATGCAGTCTGAACTCAGCATTACACTAACCCTAACCCCAACCCTAAGCCCGACCTAACTACTTATAGTTGGCATGTAGATGCAATGTAACTGAAATTCAACAAACGAACCATCAAAATAAAGTGTGACCATACATATTTCTGATGAAGTACCGACAGATGAAAAACAAATGAGTTTTTAGCTTTATTTTCATTTAATAAAAATTGCTTTCCATTTATTTTAATGTGTTAGAATTAAAATGCAAATATAAATGCCGTTTATTTAAATGCAAGCAAGACCTTCATTTGTTTATTCATTTAATAGTAATAAACTTTATATAAAATCATCAGCCTATAATTTTTAAACTGTAGTGCAAACAGATTATATTCACACCTGTAAAACACCAAATGGCAGTCGTGAAGATCATTAGCCTAAATAGGAGGAACAAAAAATCATGGTCCAAAGCACAGCAGACAAAAAGTGCATCCATTATGCAATCAATTTGCGGTTTAGTTTTTATCACCCCACCATTAAGAGGCCAGCAAACGACACCTGAAATAAAACAGTCAGCTCGTGCAAGCCATATGCATGTGTTATTAACAAAGCCAGTCTATTACTGTCCACCGTTTGATCCTGACCCTACAACAGATTTCAAGCACTTCACAGTCCATGGCCTTAACTCCCACAGACACAAAACACACCACTCAAATTACTGTCCAAACAGCCAGACGGGTGGTAATTGTGCTCAGCAAAGTGCAGTGAAAAGGAAGTAGCTAAATGCAGACATATGCACTACAATAATGTAAACTATTTACACAGTAATGGCTGGGCTGAGAACAAAAAGCTGAATAATAATAATAGAGGATAATGTGACACAACAATCAGTGAAGCCCACTAAAACAGGAAAACATAATGGTGCAGAAGAGAGTAACACTATATAAGACTATTAACATATTATGCGCCGCAATACCATTGTATATTAAATTATAGAGGGAAAAACATAATTCCCATCTGCAGTTAGTATTAGAAGGAGTCATCTGACTAACATGAGCTACCACAGATGTTTTTTTTTTTCTTTTTTTCTTTTTATGCAATTCACACACACGCATGGTGTACATACATACCAATATTAAATGGTCAGTCTAATCCAGTGTTAGCTAAGACAATTAAGTTTACAACCAAGTAATTATCCAGAGTAACACAATCAAAATTTTCAGCAAACACTACTAGTTGCCATTGTAGGTACTGGCTGCATTTCTGCAAGAAGGCACCTCAAAAAAATTCAGAAATACTTTTGAAACCACATAACTAATCATGTACAACAAAATAGAAAGGTTTGGTGATACTAAGGGAAAAGCTTGAAATTCTATCAAAAGTGGAAAACATTGCTCAAAAACGTACATGTACACCCACTTCGAGGTGTTATGTTTTTTTAAGATCATAAATTAAATGCACAGGAGGATTGTGGGATAAGGCAGCAAAGAACACATCTATAGAAGAAGGAACCTACTAAAACAGGAAATTTGGATTCAGATGTCCTTTGTGTCTTGGTTAATGATTAAAAAAAAAAGTGTGTCCGCACTTTCAGAAATAAAGGTAAGCGAGCTGTCACTGGGGTGGTACCTTTTGGTACACATTTGTGCTTAAAGGGTTCATATTGGTACCCTAAAAGTACACTTTAGTACCTAAAAATTAAGAGGAACACTTTTGTAATTTTTAGGTACTAATATGTACCCTTGAGGTATTAATATAGTCCTTTTAGGTACAAATGTATACCTTTTGAAAATTCTGAGAGTGCAAACACAGCCACTGCCTCAAACAAAACACCTGTGTATGACTAAATCTTAGTGGGTCAGTCAACACAGTTGCTGAGTCATACAGTAAATCCCCAAGAGACACCAGAGTGATCCTACTGGTAATGGCACAGTTACTGTAAAGCACTTTTTTGTTGTATTGCACAAAGCTGTGATGGTAATTTGGGTTAACTTTGAGCCAGACATTGATCATGCATTCTGATAATGCATTGTGAGTCATCATATGTAAACAGAACCAATATGTGGTGTATGACATGAAAAATAAATCTAATATGCAATAAAAATGCATTTTAAAAGAATGTAAGAAACCTGTTTACACTTCCATATGCAATACAAGTGGTAAAATAATTTGTATTCCTACACCACTGAAAGTCAAAACAAAGAGAAAGCTGACACAAGTTTAGATATTGATTTATCTTGACCTAATCTTCACTGTCATCCATTGTCTTAGTGTAGGAATTGATTTTACTCAGAATTAAAATGTGTCCTGTAATAAAACAACGAAATCTCTGGAATCTGAAAAAAGGACCAAGATAGCCTTTAACAGCTTTTGCCCTCTTTCCTGAACTTTCCTTCCCCTCTGGTATTAATAAATACTCAGGTGTGACTGGTAACAAGGTTTCGTTCACTATCTTTGATAAATTTTGACTAAATCCCAACAGAAGAGTAAATCTTTAAGTCACTGGTTAGCTTTAACAAAATAACTATTCATTGCTCTCATAGGGTATTTAAAGAGAAGAGCGAAATGTCTCGGAGTCTCAAGTCTGTACCCAGACCTGCCCGTAGTGAAGAGCTCTCAAGCTCAACACTATGTATAATTTGGATTTCCAACTATACTCTTAGAATTATCTATGAGTAATTGATGTTGTGCATTTACTTCTGAATAGGCTTTTATTGTTTGATTCTGTAATTGGCATGATACATCTGTATACGATCATATATGATCATATACAATTATATATGTGATATATCTGAAAAAATACATATTAACATAGTTGATTTATTCTGGAGTCTGCACTACCATTATATGACCTGACACTATTTTATCGATTTTCAAGGCACATTTGACTGTACGAAGCAGGAGGCCCAACCTCCCAACATCCTCTGACTAACTTCAGAGCGTTGAGATTATGTCCGTGAGAAGAAATGCAATCCAGGGGCGTGGAACTCTAAGTGGCATTTTGTCCCTAATGAATGTACAATTAAGAATATCACATCCAAGAAAATATCAAAATTATATAACAACTAATAATGTGATCAGCTATATTCATAAATGACAAAATAAAAAAAATTGAGTAAGATTGAATTCGGAGAAGAAAGTTGAATGTGTAAATTCTAATAAACAATTCCTTTTAGAAGCTTTAGAAAATTCTTACACGCATTTAACCTTCAACCATTCATCAGATTCTGTCATTGGGATGATAGAATGGAATCTTACACAAGTTTGTGGTGTTTTTACTGTCAAAAATATTATAGTTGCTAATATATGAAGATGAACTTCCTAATAATTTGATTGCACTTTTGTTGGACAGAAAAGTGGTCGTGAAAGCTTTTGTCAGGAAACGAAATCATTATAAATTAATAAAGGCCAGCGCTTTTCTGATGACAGTACTTTTTAATTTGCATTGTAGAGACTATAGAGTACAGAAACTTTAAGTAGTTTGAGCTGTTATAGTCCAGCACAGTTAAAATTGGTTCTTCAAAATGAGTACTGATCCTATATTATTTAATTATTTACTTACTCCCAGGGCCATTTGTATCGAAGGTATTATTTAGCCACACCATATTGGTGTTTCGTAACATCTAGATTTTTTATAAGGTGGGTTGTTAGCCCAACTCTCAACCCCCAACCTGCAGGACCAGGTAATACACACATACATTATGGACAAATTAGCTAACCCAATTCACCTACATCACATGTCTTTGGAAGCCAGAAAACTTCACACAGAAATGCCAACTGACCCAGTCAGGGCTCAAACCGGAGACCTTCTTGCTGTGAGGCACTGCGCCACTGTGTCGCTCATTTAATGATTAAAAATTTATATTTTCCTTATTATTACTTGTTATAGAGTTTTTCTAATTTTGCATCTATGAAGGTCAAAAAAACATTTTCTCATAATAAACACTGCACTGTCATGTTTTTTTTCTTGCATTGTCTGAATAAGTTTGTTCAAGGATCCAATATCTCAAAACCATCCTTTCCAAAATCCTATTCTGCACTGCTTATAGCATTTGTTGGGAAAACTAAATGAAAACCATTACGGCTCCAGAGGCTTCCTCAGCACTTGTGTGCACAGTGATGTGAACAATAATGATGGTGTTGGGTTTTACCATGTCAGTTTACTCCAATCCACACTGTTTGGAAGAGCATGCAAAGTGGATTTGCTTTCGCAGCGCAGAAAACAACACAGCACGAATCAGAGTCTTCCAGCCCTGCAAATTCACTAAGGGTCAAAGAAGACATTTGATTAGGTAGGATTGTTCAGAGAATAAAGCTGAATGAATAGCTTTTTAATTTAAGCCCAAATCGGTTATTTCTTTTGGGAAGAAACTGTTCCAATTTTCACGCATCTTATTTTCACAATTCACAAAAATTGATTTTACTCACAAAATGAAATAAAATGTCCAATAATGCATAACTTTAATCAGGGATACTTAAAAAAAAATATATCATATTATTTTTATTTCCTGGGGTCAGATTTACTAACAGCCTGGTCAGCTCGAATCCCCCTTTTGTGTCAGAAAAGTATTATCAAGATTAACTAACATCGGTGATAAAAAAAAACATGAATGCAGTAACATTTGAGACATTATTGTATACATATTTTAAAAGCAATATGATTTACAAAGTTTGCAATTATGGAGGCACGGTGGCTTAGTGGTTAGCACTGTCACCTCACAGCAAGAAGTTCACCAGTTCGTGTCCCAGATGGGCCAGTTGCTGTTTCTGTGTGGAGTTTGCATGTTCTCCCCATGTTCACGTGGGTTTTCTCCAAATGCTTCCCAGTACCAGGCTGCAAAGGGCATCTGCAGTGTAAAACAAATGCCATAATAGCTAGCGGTTCATTTCGCTATGGTCAAAGGAAAATGAGTAAATGAAGTTTGCCATTATTAATTACCTAAAAGACATGTTTTAAAACATTTTAAGTCTAATTTGTAAGTAGATTACCTACATTATCTGCGTGTTTGTGCAGATGATTTGCCTGGTTCTTAGTAGATTGGTTTGGCAATTATGAAAATGAGCTTCTGTTCCTATGTTCTCTAATTTGCGCACTGTCAGTAGAATCACCCGCAAAAATTTCCACCTCCATCAGCAATTTTAAGGAATTGCGCTCCCACGCTAATTTGCCCTGTTTAGTAAATCTGGCTTCTGGTTTCAGCTCGGTATATGAAGCTTATAAATAATTATGTTTATGTTAAATACACCTGCTCAACCAGGTTTGAGCATGTGAACTTGTTGCTATGACAACAACACTGAATACAACACAAAGAATCCTTGGAATAAGCGAAATCAAACAAACTCTGCCAGCTAAGAAACCTGCACATTAAGAACTGAGCCCAGGCACTAAATCCATGCAAATATCTCTAATTGCATTTTAATAAGCTGGAAATGTTTACAGTGAGGGACATTCATAGATCGTGTCCCCAGGTTTCTCCACTTGGCTGACAAGCAGAGACTGGAGTGATTGAGAAACATGCTTTATTGTGTCACTCATTAGTGTGTAATTATTCTCACTTACGGGAGGAAAAAAATAAAAATAAAAAGCAAAATGAATAAATTTATTTGCAGAGCTTTCTCTGCGGTTGTTTTTACAAAGAGCAGTTTTTCAGCTCACTTTAAAGCATACTAGATTTAATATTTAATTTCGGATAAATAATTGTATTTGTCTTTGCCAAGGTGACAGTGCATAATATTTTTCTACTTATTTACCAGATAATGGTCATGCCCAACAGAGCCTGGTTTCTCTCATTTTTTCCCCCTTAACTTTGTCAATTGATGAAGAACTTTTCCTTGCAACTGTCATCACTGGCTTGCTCAGAGTGGGACTTGTGGAGCTTCGCTTCAGTGGATTTGCTCTTCATTGTTTGAACTTTCAACAGTGAAATTTAAACCACACTGAACTAAACTAAACTGAACTTCAACGCTGAAATCTGGACTTTACTAGAGATATATTAAGCTGCTTTGACACAATCTACATTGTAAAAGACACTATAAAAATAAACATGAATTAAACTGAATACTGCTTGTAACAATGGGGCAGCACAGTGGCGCAGTGGGTAGCACAATCACCTCACAGCAAGAGAGTTGCTGGTTCGAGCCCTGGCTGGGTCAGTTGCCGTTTCTTTGTGGAGTTTGCATGTTCTCACCTTGTTTGCGTTGGTTTCCAAAGACATGTGGTACAGGTGAATTAAATAAGCTAAATTAGCCGTAGTGTATGTGAGTGTGTGGGTGTTTCCCAGTGTTTGGTTGTGGCTGGAAGGGCATCCACTGCGTAAAAGGTGTTAGATAAGTTGTTGGTTCATTCCGTGGTGGCGACCCCCAATAAATTAATGGACTCTATCGAAAAGAAAATGAATGAATGAATAGTTGTTACAGTCAGCAGCAATCTAGCTACTGCGGTTCACTACAAATCTGCTACAAAATAGACTACATATCCTTTCATGCACATCTCACACACCTGTTCCTGTTTTCACAGTCTTGTTCACTGTTTTGTATCATTACAAAGCATTATCCTGTTTAGTCTTTCTGTGTTTGATCCTTGCCTGGTTTCTCCATTACTGATTCTTTGCCACCTGTACAGACCACTTGCTGTCAGGGACAGAACGTAGAACAAAAAATAGCAGGTCAACAGAATTTATTGGATCAAAAAGTCAAACAAGGCAGTCTGTCTATCAAAAGGCACACAGAGCTGGATCTTCTTAAAGAAAAAACTCAAAAGACCACCCGCCCGGCTCAGAGGAAAGAGAAGGCTGGAGGATTCTGTCAAACCACCACTGCGATGCAGAGAACGTCTGACCTCCAGGCGCTGATGGTCTGGCACAGTGACCGATGAGAGCACACTTCTCACAACTTAAGCAAAACGATACACACAATGAAGAATGTGACAGGACAGGAATGGATTATGCAGGTAGGTTTTGAGCAAGGCAGGCTTAGGGTAATGCACAAAGCAACAATAAACTGACAAGACAGGGTACGTAAGGGAAGGAAGATATAAGGACGCCAATTAGAGTAAAGCAAGAACAGGTGTCTAGTGATCAGCGCCCGCACTGATTACAAGGACTAACAGTTTAGAGCAAGACACAGAGGGGAAATACTTTACGAGGATCAAACCTGGTCCATGACACTTGCCTGGTTTTTAACTACGATATTGGATAACCTGTATACTACAGATTGCACCTGTGTTTGATCATTGCTTGCATGTTTTTATGAATAAAACCTGCACGTGGATCCTCAACTCCGTTTTCCAGCATCCTCACATTACACTGGTATTCAGCTTACAGTGCAATTTAAAGACTTGACTATAATAACTAGGCAAGTAAGCATAATTAGGCAAGTTATAGAAAAACTTTGCTTTATGCAAGCAATTAAAAATAATTCTTAAGTGGCTAATGATATTGACCTTAAAATCTTTTTTTCTTTTTTTAAATTAAAATAGCTTTTATTCCAGACAGACTAAAAGAAATACAAGGAGGAAATACTTTTGAAAAGTTCCATGGTCTGTTAAACATCACTTGGGGAATTTTTGAAAAAGAATAAAAACTTCACAGAAGGGCTAATCATTTTGACTTCAACTGTATATGGCAGAAACGAAGAATGCATAAAGCGAGAGAAACTGCAGAAACTAGCTTTTCTTTTTCCATTTCTCAGGCTGTTCCATAGGACTCGACCCGGGCAAATGTGGAAATCCATCGCACTGACAGGAGCCTGTCACATTCCATCGCTCCGGGCCGACAGATCCCTCTGTCTGATTCTGAAGGGTTGTTATGTATGAAAGCGCTGGCTGACTCCTCAGCCCCAGTGCCAACACTCTGATAAGCAGGATGACATCTGCGCTATATTATTCCACAGTGCTTCTTTGTGCATGCTGGAGATTGGAAGATCGGCTCAGTATAAAAGGGAGGAGGACGGTGCAGGGTATGTTAGGGAGGAAAGCAATTACCCACATTTGAGGGGAAGCCTTCGTCAGGGACCCAGCGGAGGGGTTTGATGTGATGGTCTTGCTCTCTCTTCCTATTCTCTTTTTCATCTTCTCCGTCTCTCATCAGCTTCACTTGCTGCATCTCCCATAGCAAGAGGCTCCAGAGCGGCTCAGAGCCCCCTGTCCCCTCCCACAAGGCCTTCACTCTCGCCTCCAGCTTTCCGCACATATATAGGCGCAACCTTGTAAAGCTGAAGAAATTGAGTTCCCTCCAAGTACCTCTCATTATTCATGTTGCCATATATGAAGCCTTGCAAACATCTGGGAGCTGGGTAGTTGCTTCCTATTTCGTGGCACTGAAATTTATGGGACTGTTAGAAGTTACCACTCCATCTTCTCCTTATGCCTCCACACAGTCTTGCAACCACAGAATCTTCTCTTACTCCAGGAGCTCTAATGCAGCCTGGTAAGAATAAACCAGTGTGGCCAGAGGCAGCAATAATGCTGTTGATATTAGCTGCAGAAGAATAGGCTTTGCAATTGCTCACATGCTGTAAAAAGTGGTAAAGAGGCGCTTCTACTTGATTTAACCTTTAAAGGAATACACTCACCAGCCACTTTATGAGCTTCAGTACACCTGTTCAGCTGTTCGTCGCTGAAAACAATCAAGCAGCCAATCACAGAGCAGCAACTCAATGCATTGTTATATGATGTGATTTACATGGCTATGAATGTGCCATGGAAGTAGTTGCCAGATGGGCTACTCTGAGTATTTCAGAAAGAGCTGGTCTATTAGGGCTTCCACACACAACCACCTCTAGAGTTTATATAATGATCTGAAAAGGCCAGATGTCAGAAGAATGTACTGACTGGTTCAAGCTGATAGACAGGCAGCAGTACCTCAAATAACCATTCGTTACAACCGAAGTCTGCAAAAGAGCACCTCTGAATGCACACCATGTCAAACCTTGAAGCAGATGAGCTGCTGCTGTTGAAAACCACTTTGTTGAGTCTTATAGCCAGGTTTCCATCCAAGGGATTTGTTGTGAAATAAGGTTTAGTGCATCTAAATATTTACCGATAAAGCTGAATCAGACAAGCAACTGCCTTTGCTGTAAATTAAAAGCACAATAATAGGATAGTTTGTAAATTCAGAATAATTTGCAACAAAAACAAAATTATGAATGGAAACAGCTCAAGATCGAGGTCAACTTTGAGCTCAAGGTTAAGATCCAATGAGTGAGTGAACTGACTAGTAGCACTTCTCAAATTCTCAAGAGGCAGGCTTGTTTTAAGTTTAAAGCTGAATCAGACAAGCAACTGCTCTAGCTGTTGTACAATTATTTGTCAAATTGAAAAGCAGAGTAATATGACAAAAAACGTTTGTAAATAGGGAGTAATTTGCAACATAAATAAAACCTGGTGCAGTGCAATCTGAGCTGCATCCAATGATTTTTAATGGGCTAACCAAACCCCACCCCTAACCCCACCCATTACAGTGACGCCACTCGCTCAATTTGAGTGCAGTGTGTCTGACATTGCATCACTGAGTAATGCAATCTCAGTCTGCATCCTAAAGGCTGCATCCAGATACTATTGAGTCTATTGGTGAGTTCTCAAGAGGAAGGTTTGTTTCGAGTTTAAAGCTGAATCAGACAAGCAACTGCTCATGCTGTTGTACAATTATTTGTCAAATTGAAAAGCAGAGTAATATGACAAAAAAAGTTTGTTAATTGGGAGTAATTTGCAACATAAATAAAATCATGAATAGAAAAAGCTTATGGCTGAGGTCAACTTTGAGCTCAAGGTCCAATGAATGAGTGAACTGACTAGTAGCATTTCAGTTGGAAACATGCAGTAGGATTGTTAGTCTATTGGTGAGTTCTCTAGAGGCAGGTTTGTTTCAAGTTTAAAGCTGACTTAGACAAGCAACTTCTTATGCTGTCGTACAATTATTTGTCAAATTGAAAGCTCAGTTATATGACAAAAAAGTTTGTAAAATGGGAGAAATTTGCAACATAAATAAAATTATGGAAGGGAACAGCTCAAGATCAAGGTCCAATGAGTGAGTGAACTGTCTAGTAGAATTTTGGTTGCATTTTAGTTGCTAACAAGCAGTAGGATTGTTAGTCTATTGAGAGGGGTCTGGATGCAGACCTGGTGCAGTGCAATCTGAGCTGCATCCAATGATTTTTAATGGGCTCACCTAACCCCACCCCTAACCCTACCCATCACAGTGACCTCACTCGCTTATTTGAGTGCAGTGTGTCTGACATTGCATCGCTGAGTGATGCAATCTCAGTTTGCATCCTAAAGGCTGCATCCAGATACTATTGAGTCTGTTGGTGAGTTCTCAAGAGGCAGGTTTGTTTCAAGTTTAAACCTGAATCAAACAAGCAACTGCTCATGCTGTTGTACAATTATTTTTCAAATTGAAAGCACATTAATATGACAAAATGTTTTGTTAATTGGGAGTTATTTGCAACATAAATAAAATTATGACTAAAAACAGCTCAAGGCAGAGGTCCACTTTGTAGATAACAATAGTGGACAAACTAAATGGAAACTCAAAATCATGTCTCAATGATATATCTTCTGAAGGCTATAAATATAACTATATACATAAATATATTCTAGTATCACTATTTTATGTATTACATTTTTTACATTCAGGAAGCCAAATGACCTCATTGCTGTTTGTGCGTCAAAGTATGTGTGTCAGCTAGCGTATAATTACATTTGTGTACCAACAGCTCTGGTCAATTTCTGTCGGAGACCTTTTTAACATGCACAGACACCAACAAATTAAACATACAGCTGTGCTTATCAGGGATTTCAAGGCCGCTGAGTTCATGAGCTCAGCTCCTGTTTAACTGTCAATTTTTATGCATTTCTGGCATTTCAGGCATTAATTTACGGCACAGTCATCAGAGGTAATCAGGTCTTATTACGGCCGGAAAGAGGTTTATCTCTTTAGCCCTTAATCCTGATTCACTTCAGCTGCCTCCACAATTCTTCTTCTTTTTTTTTTTTTTTTTTTTTTACAACAAAGGCATTAACTTTACCCCATTTAAACAACTTCCTCATATTTCTTTACACACATATGAATGCATATCTGAGCACTTTTAAGCTGCATTTCAAGGCATCTCTGTCTTCAAAAGAGCCAGCGATGAGGCCATTGAGATGAGATGGGATGAGATGTGAGGGAGGGTTGCTGAGCCGCTTGATTTGATTTGGGGAGATGATACTACACCCAGGAAGTGCAGGGGAAGGGTTGAATCAATATGCATGTAGTAATTAGGCCCCATTAAAAAAAAGAACTTCAGAGGGAGGAAGGTTATAAAATGTTAATGAGACTTCAACCCCATCTCCATCTAAGCATGTGCATCTTTGTATGTGCGTAGCATCCGGGTCAGTGCGAATGCAGCCAGTCATGCACGCCACACCAAACGCAAAACCAGCAAACCGATTCTCATTCATTTACCAAGCATTTTCACACAACGTGAACCTGAATAGGTTTTGAGATGAAACCGCTGCAGGTAAAGTTGTTCAGTATGTGCCCTGGTACACTGTTCCTGTGGAAGGCCCTGTATGGTAATTTATTGGCTGTGATAGCTCCCCACAGACAGTCTGCCTCCTTCTGGGGGCAGGCAGGGGCACTAATGGAGGCGGGTGCAGGCCCGATCAATATGAAGATGGCAAGCGGCCCAGCCTCACAGCTGTTGCCAGGCGAAAAGGCTCCAGTAATGGAGCACCGTTAGACAACGTTAGCGGAAGGTACAGGATTGTCTTCATATCCTGATGCTCTCAACTGTCCCACTTATGACCTGCAGTGGAGGAATATGAAATCTGCTGGAACAGAATGCAACACTATCCCAGCACTTCTACCATCAGTACCTGATTATTTCCACACAGGCCACAACAAGCCACCTATGTCGGAGGGTTTAAAGGTTCTGGAGAAATAATGCCACTTCGTAGTCAGAGGAAAAATGTGACAAAATTGGATCTTCAGTTTTGTCAGTGGGGCAGTACTTCCAAAGGTAGTGGTCCATAAAGAATGGCAAGTGGTTCAAGAGTAAATTCGCATCCAAAAAAAAAAAAAAAAAAAAAAAGAACCAAAATAACAACGAACAAACAGCACATTTATTCAACAGAGCCCCTAGTTTTTCATTTTTTTAATTTATTTTTGTTTTGCAATAAAAATGACAGATTTTGTGGTAGTAATTCACAAAAATTTGCATACAATTTTGCGATAAAAATATATGTAAAAAAATTATATATCATATTATATATATATATATCATATTATATGGTATACATATATATACCATATTAGGTAGCCTACTATGTTAAGTGTGTAATCTGACACAATGACACAAATCATAAAAAATAAAGCTCTTGTCAAAGCAAGATCTAAAATTGTAGGGATCAAGCCAAAGGAAGGTTTTATAACTATTATTTTTATGCACAATCTTACTTTCTCACAGATTTCACTCCTCGGAGCATCTGCATCATGCAACTCACTCAGGACATGAGTTAGGGCATCCCCTACCGTAATACAACTAAAACACAGATTGCCGTAAAACTCGTCAATTGCAGGGAAACGTTTTCTCTCGTTAACTGCAGGGAAAGAGTTTAACTAAATCATTTACACATCATAATACCAGCCTTACATGTAAAGCACAAATAATGTGCTTCAGTTAACTCACATCCATCAGCCATCATCCTTCAATCAATCTCCATCATTGTAAGCTGCTTGCTTTTCTGTCTGTTCCATTGCTCCATTTGTTAGATGTTTGCAACCACTTTTTTTTTTTTTTTTGCAGTCTGAGGCGGGTCAAAACACCCAATTTGTAACACAGGATGTCTGATTGCATCTTTGCATTGACTTCACATGTAAATCACATGTAAATGCTCTTCATCTGCTTCTGCTTAATGCACTGGCTGTAAAACAATTCTGTCCCTTCCATGTAATGTAACGATTTTGAGGGTGCAGAAGAGATGTCTTTTTTGAGAGACACTCAAATACATCACATGCGCTGTGTATGCAACGACTATAAGTCATGAGTTAGATGTTTTATGAGATTATTTACATTTCTTGCGATTACTTTGCATTTCATTAAGAATTTTACAGGATCCCAAAAATTTGCGACTTGATTTTGCGTTGGATTACTAATTTTTACCAGAACACGCCGGATCCGGCACCTCTGAAATCTGATCCGGCACCCCATTTTACTGATCCCCTACTCACCCGTCCTCCTCCCCGACCGCTGTTCACTCTTACTTTGTTCTGCCACTCCCCAACGCTCTTCACTTTCATCTGCGACAACCAATCTCTGGCCCAGCTCTTAACTTACGTCCGTGACACCCCTCCCTAGTTTTGCTATGAGTTTGACGGCTGTCTGCATGAAGAGCCGCCATCCATTTGTTTTATTTACTAATTAAAAATGTATAAAAAGTTTGTCGGTTCTCCGCCTCCATTTCCAGGGTTTCTCCTTGAGACTCAAGGCAGGTGATGCATCCAGGTGTCTCTGATTATGGTTCTCATGCCAGCCGCCATGTACGCTGTCACAGCTCTCGGCCCCACCTCACTCACCACAAATATATTATTTGGTCACTTTATTTAGATGGTCTGTTTGTTACATTGTATCTACAGGTCAACCAATTCATATTAGATTATAAGTATACTGTAAGCTTGGGGTTAGGGTTAGTGTACGTTGACATGTACGTGCAAAGTTTCTTATAGTCAGTTAAATGTCTGTTTAAGGAGCAGTATCAACATGTATTAAACAGACAGTCTACTAATACTCAAATGGACGATCAAAATTAAGTGTTAACTATTATTTTACTCTCATAAGAGAGTTCACAATGTTGTCCATTACAGTTATATGCCCAATACATTTTTAGTGTGCACACTTTACACAAATATATGCCACAAAGACTTACTTTTAAGGATATTATGCTGGTAAAAAAAAAGCTATAAGCACATATTTCCATGTTTTTTATGACAGAGTTTAGCCCCTGATACCCAGCACCGTCATGATGGATTAGCTACAATTGGACATTGAATGTGTATGCATTGTCTCTACAGAAGTAATCAGTGAAAAAGGATGAGTTTTGGACTCTGGCAGGACATTCGTACGATATAACCTCCCCATCCTCCAACCTCGTGCAGATGAATGGCCACCACACTCCGCCAGCAATTGGATTATATGAAGAGCTTTCTCCTCAATGAGTGCTTTGGTAATGCAATCTGCTCACACTGTCCACTGTGAAGATGAGCAGAGCGAGCAAAATGCCATGGCACCAAGCATACGTCCCTCTCGGAGGTGACAGATGACTTTGATAGCATAGTGCCTTTGGAGACAGACACTCCCTCGCATGACAGCAGTTTAAGTGATATAGAATGGCATGTATATTTTCTTGGGCACTGACACGTTTCCTTAGGGTTGGAGTATTAAACCCATGAGGTCATTTATTACGATGCTGTGTAGTTTTGTTACACTTGTGATTTATGCTTCCAATTTGTCATTTACCTACATGTGGAAATCGCTCACTAAATTGCTCTCATGTATTTAACAGTTCAAGAAATCTGCAGACAAACTTTCGATACAAGCCTGTGGTTCTTGCAAAACTTGTGTTAAAAGACAATGGGCTTAACATACACCTGGCGCAATAAGGTGAAAGACGTTTGCCACATTGTTTTGTACCACTTTGCGGACTTGTGGGCGTGCTGGTCTATGAAGGAGGTGCATTAAGGCGCATTGTTGGTGCGTTGCTATATTGTGGAAATGAAATAGCCATTGACCAACTGAAAACTGGTCTAAAATCCAGCGCAGAATGCATTAGTTATGCGCCCGTACCGGTCCAAACATTTACACATTGTTTAATACACATAGGATGTACAGCAATACACAAATATCCTACATATGAAAAAAAATAAAGAATTAAAATGTTACAAAAAATTATTATTTTCTACATAAATTTAAAAACTACTGCCTCCTTTTGCATTTGTATAATGTTGTTATTATTATTAGCAGTATTATTTATTATATGCATATTTATATTTGGAGATTTGGAGATGTATGCACCACCATATGGGGCAAAAGAATAGGACGTGTTTTTGGATATAACTCCTGACAACATTTATTTAAGTCATTGTTATTGTTCATTTATTTGTTTGGTTAAATTTAGAACTGAATTTAGAAATAGTTTTGAAACAAATCTTTGCCCTTAACAAACAAAATTAAATATGTAGGCTAATGGATGTCTTCAGTGGAGTATGTACAACACCATTTCCTTATCCACGAAAATGAAGGAGTAAAGTAAAGAGTGAAAGTAAAGTAACAAAGAAGTAAAGAAGCGGAATGGAGGAGGCTCTTTCTTTATCTTCACACTGCAGAAGATCTGTTTAACAGTGTTCTTGCTAGTGAAGCGATCAGTTTTTCACTCACAAAGTCCACCATGTAAATAGCAAATGTGCCATGCCACGACACAACTGACTCTTAAAGGGAATGGTTTAATGCACATTATGCTTAAAACACACACATAACTCGTTAAGAGAATAAGCTCAACCCTGTTAGACCATGCACCGTGGCGCAAACCATATCATTTCATCCTTAAAATAGCAAAAATGGATTCGGACATGCCCTTAATCCTTTTGCTCCATGCGATTTAGACTTTGCGCCTAGATCATTAACATAGAGCCCAATGCCTTAAAACACATACTAACAATTAACGCTAAAAACCATTAGACCAATTTGAAAAACTAAGGTGCTCTGAAAAGTTCCTTAGTTCATGTCTGGGATTGCTCACTTAAATTAGCAAAAAACACTTAATTTGACTTCCATTAATAACCATCAGTGGTGGAAAGAATACAAAAAAAAAAAATCATACTTAAGTAAAAGTACCATTACTTGCCTAGAAATGTAGTGCAAGTAGAGTAAAAGTGTCTGTTGTAAATATTACTCAAATTATGGGTAAAAAGTATCCTTTTTCAAGAGTACTCAAGAGTAGTGGGTAGTGAGTATTAAGCTGTAAAAAGCTCATGCATTTAAATGTAATTTGTGGATGTATGTAAACATAGCATTCTGTAGTGCATTTAGTTATGGCCCAGTAGGCACTCAATACCATAAGACATTAATATTAGGTTAGATTCAGGTTGTGACGTCAGGTGACTAAATTTCAAGTCTATACAGCATCTAAGGACAATTTTATTTTGACATCCAACATCATAGTGACATCACATACTGACCTTTATTCGTCAGGTATGGCAACCAAAGTTCAACGTGTGATAAACATCATAGTAGTAATGTCCACACAACGTCAAGCTGTAACATCTTTAGACATGGATATTTGGATGATTTTAGGTTGGAAGTTGAACATTGACGTAGGCCTAACATTGGGATCTGAAATCAACCTAATATTTATTTCCAACCAAAACATCCCTGGACGTTGGGGTACAATGTCAATTTGACGTCATGTTCACGTCTTGTGCCTGCTGGGTGTTTGAGGCTATTTCGGTCATCATACAGTAAAAATTTGCCATGTTCTCATGAGTGACATGCATCTAAACAGTCTCTGGGTCAATGCATGTAAAGATTTTGGACATCGTCTTGGATACTTTTAATGCTTCCAAACAGTTTGATGCATGTCTTAAGGTAGTTCATTATGATGCAATTTACCTTCTATTTTACCTATCTTATGTTACGGTATAATAAAGTAGTGACTACAGGTTGAAGTAGTGGAGTAAAATTACCAATACAGCACTAAAAAATTACTCAAGGGAAAGTAAAAGTACACATTTTTAAAACTACTTTAATAAATTACAATTTCTGAGAAAAAAAATAATACTCAATTACAGTAGTTTGAGTATATGTAATCTGTTACTGCATGATAACTATGTGGACATGCAAAGTTATGATAAATAAATAGCTTTTTACTTTTAACCACACTTGATTTTTCAACTTTTTGGATGTTCCAGAAGAAGCTCTAAAGCTTTCATTGCTCTTGACAATGAGGGCCAGAAGCTGTTAAAAGCTTTTTGAGAGGCTAGACTTTTCTTGTATAATCAATGAATCCAATAAAGAGAACACAGAACAGGAAATGACACTGTATCACTGCAACCCTTTTAATTTATTGGATTGAAACTTGGCATATGTCCTCAACATCATAAGCTAAAAGTAAGTAGTTAAGAGACAGCACCAACAATTGGTCATGTTATCAGAATTCTATCCAACTTATGTCATTTGTCATGTTGTCTTTCTCACGTGACCTTATTAGTGCAAGTTGTCTTGTTTAAGTGCTATTCACAAATCCTCTTCCATGGCTTCAAGGGACAGTAAAGTATCCATGGGACTATTTCTGTCTTTCAGAATCTCAACAGAAATAGTTGGTCATCAGAGAACTTTTCACCTGTTGTTTTATTACTACTTCTACTTCTGTTTGTTGTTTCTATGTTTGTGTATATAACTACAACTTTAGTTTATAGCATTTCATTTTTGCATTTCTTGTTGAAATACACTATGAACAGCAGCTAAGCTAATTATTTTCTTTATTCTCTATTTCTACTTAAGGATACTCATCCTGATGCCTCTAGAGACTATGCAGCGCCATTGATGCAATCCAAGACCTGTAAAGAAATGATGCCAAGGTATCCATAATCCTGGACCAGGCTGTATCCTGAGCTGATGCTGTGCTGGTCATGGAAGAGCGAAGAACATGAGACCTAAATGAGCAAAGTGACATAAGAGTCTTTGCATTGATCTTGTGGGCCAGCCTGATAACCTGCCAGTGATGAATTTAAACCTGCAGTTCTCCATCCTCCGGAAACTAGACAGTAGGTCTGCACAGAAAGTTTGGCCAGAGGACAAATGGTCGTGCCCAACTGAGCCTGGTTTCTCTCGAGGTTTTTTTTTTTCTTTTTTTCTGAACTTTCATCAATTGGTGGAGTTTTGTTCCTCGCCACTGTTGGTTTTAGCTTGCTTGGCTTGGGACTTGTGGAGCTGCACATTGATGGATTTGATCTAGTGTTTTGACTTTCAGCAGTGAAGTTTAAACCACTCTGAACTAAACTGAACTTTAACTGTAAAAACTGGACTGACACAGTTTCAATTTACTAGAAGTTCTATGTTAAACTGCTTTGACACTATCTACTTTGTAAAATAGAAAAATAAACATGATTTGAATTGAATACTACGGGATCACCATTGCCCACTATACAGTAGAAAATTTTGCAATTTTAGCAAGTAGCCATGCATCATAACCCTGATGAAAGTATCTATTTAGTAATTAAGCCAGTTATTTTCAAAAGATTGGTCAATTATTTTAAGACAGTATTTAACAAAAGGTAAGATTGTCCATTGTTCCTCTATCATGCATCCACTTAAAATGGTTGTGAAATTAGAAAATAAAAATGTAGGGAGGTGCATGATTTTGTCCTTTGGGAACTGATTGGGATCTTGGATGGTAGGTGCTGCTAACAAAATGATTGACGAATGGACAAAGGCAAGGCAGAAACGAAAGATGCACTGAAGGTCCCTTCCGAAAGGCATTCAATGTGACCAGAAAAAAGCCATTTTGAGAGAATATAGATGATTATGTATATGATTATATATATATATATATATATATATATATATATATATATATATATATATATATATATATATATATATATATATATATATATATATATATATATATATTTTTTTTTATTTTTTTTTTTTTAATAATGAAGTGCACAGATTCATCATTTATACCAAACACTATGTACATAATTTTTTAAGTCAAGTAAATTTGCGTTTCATTTCAAATTTAAAATATAATATATTGCATTAAAATCATTGTTAGGGATGACTAAATTGAATTAAAAAGGGTTGCTTTAATGCATGGTCCCTTAACTGTAGCTTATAGCTGCAGCTATACTTACTTTTAGCTCAAGAATGCTTAAAATGTGTTTTGCAGCATATTAAATCAAAATAACTGATCAAATATGGCTCCAGACACACATGCACATTGTGAAAGTGTATTAACCTCTAAATTAACCTCTAATTAGATCAGAAATATTAATTATGAATAATGAATATGAATCACTGTGATAGTTTGGCCATTCAACGTTATTCCCTGCCTAAGTGAAGCTGCTACACTTAGGGCTTATAAAATCTTTGCAACCTCGACCTTTTAGACATATTTACCAGAAATTGCTACTGAAGTTATAAGTTAATATTTCAATAATTGAACAAAATATTTGCATATTCACAGTTCTCTTGTGTAAGGTAATGGTTAGGTAATCATTTTAATTTAAACAGAAGCCTTTAATTCGATAATCATAATTTGATACTAGTATTTTATTTCATAAAAAAATTGGAAAGCCTCAGATGGGTCAGTTGGCATTTCTGTGTGGAGTTTGCCTGTTCTCCCAGTGTTCGCGTGGGTTTCCTCTGGACGCTCTGGTTTGTTTTCCCTTTAGTCCAAAAACATGCGCTATAGGTTAATTGAATAAGCTATATTTGTCTTAGTGTATGTATGTGAATTCAAGAATGTATGGGTGTTTCCCAGTGTTGGGTTGCGACTGGAATGGCATCCTCTATGTAAAACGTATGCTAGATAAGTTGGCCGTTCATTCCTCTGTGGCAACCCATGATTAATAAAGGGACCAAACCACAAAAAAATGTAATGAATGAATGAAAATTTTGAAAACCCTGTGTTATACCAACCGAAATAATTTGTAAGGGTTATATCAGTTATGTATGATAACAACTGCACATTTTTTTTTAATGAATTCACTTATACCAGAGCCACACATACAAGGCTGATAATGACTATTCTTTCTGATCTACTGCATCACAAAAACATTTAACAAAGGAGACAAGTCTGCAGTTGTGCCTTCCCCATCAACTGTTGTCCACGCTTCTTTCTGCTGCTCTGCAAACAGCCTGCCCTTGCCTGGCCACTATCCCATTAATGTAACAGACATCCTGACATCCTACATAGAATACAGAGAGATGAAGGGCTTTAGTGAGCGAGAGCTTATTCATCCTCCAAAGAAACTCTGGCACATCTTTCTTTGCGGCAGCAGCAGATAATATGCCATATCTCATTCGGCATCAAATCCCTTCATGTGTCAAAACTATATTCATTAATGGATTCTCCTATCAAATCATTATCTCTCTGAGCTTTTTTTTCTTCTCTCTAAATGAATGTGATTTGAATATACAGGTGTCTGACAGCATAGCAACAAATTTTCCTCAGAGAACAGGAGTAGAAGGACGTGGCCTGATTACTATCTGCATCTGGTATCCAGCTGCGTGGTGGGCAGGTAGAGACCTTTTATCACCCAGTGGGAGGTCCAAGTTGACCTTGATTTCTTTGCAGAGTGACAGAAGAGAACAGTGCAGCTTCAAGAGTAGAAATAAATGCCTCTTTACAAAGAATAACTGATCTAGCATGGTTTACATGCTCTGTGTTTACTCATGTATTCACAAACATCCGCTTTCCTATAAGGTATAAATAAGGTGTGGATACAAAAATGTGACCCTCGACCCCAAACCAGTCTTATATTACACAAGTATACTTTTAGCAATGGTAAATACATCATAATTATTGATTTTCCTTTTACACATAGCAGAAATCATGTGAATATTAAGATAAAATAATGTTCAATGATTTTTTTTATAAATTTAATACTGAAAATATGTCAAAACTACATTAGTGGTTATTAATATGTACTGTATAGCATTTCATTTAAAACTATAAAAGTGATACTTCTCTATATTTAGATTTTCTTGAATCCTCAGTTTTCATATTTTTTAAATAGTCACATCTCTGACAATTAAAGTATACATTAATTGAAAGTGTATTTATTCAGTTATCAGGTGATGTTTAAATATCAGTTTTAAAAATGACACTAACAATGACACACAGATATACACAGACCTTGATGAGGCAAAACAATATGACCACCTGTCTAATATGCTGTTGTTCTTTTGCTGGCTGCCGAAACAGTGCCAACTTAGGGCGTACTCACACTAGGTACAGTTGCCTTGAACCATGCCGAACCGAGATTGTCCCACTGTCCCTTAGAAGTGATGTCAACTCTTTAGTTTTTGGCTTGGGTGTGATTTGCAATCACACTACAAGTGTACCGTGACAAAGCCCAGCCGAACTGCTCTCTGGCACACCTCCTCCAACCGGGCCAGGGCTGGCCAACTGAACCGCATCTGGGCCCAATTTGGAGCACTCACACTTGTCAAACGAACCAGGAAATTCACCTGGGCACAGTTTAGATAGCATAGTGTCAGTTCCACCCTTAGTAAAACACAATTTCTACAAAACCCATAACAGTGTCCTGTAGAATCCTGTACCATAGCATTTGCAACCACAAGTTGTGTGGGTTACTAGTTAGAAAGGTATTTGATTGAACTTTCCATAGAGGCTTGATTGGATTGAAATCTGGCCAGGGTAACATGTTGAACTCTTCAAACACTTCAAACCATTCATGAACAATGTGGTCGGCATGGCAGGATGTACTGTTCTCTTGAAAGAAGCCCATTCCACTAGAGAATAGCACTGTAATAAAACAGGGTTCCTCGTTTCAAACAATAGGTCACAATAGGTCAACAATAGGAACTAGCCTCCAGACCTGTCTTTCAAGAACTAATCCTTCCTAGTGGTTTTCACACTGTCACTGGAAACTGAGGTGATGTCAGCCGGCTGACAGTGAAATCAAGTAGGAAAAAACTCTATTCAACAAAATCTACTCTCCTTCTCTGAAGTATGATCCAATTTAGTTCCCTTAAAAGGCATTTCTAATCACAAAATCCCTTGCTCATGCAGTGCAAAAAGCAGGTCCTGCAAATAGTTCTAGGAACAACAATAAAAGGTGCTCCATGTATGAAAATCTCTAAATTTAAAGCAGCACAAAAGAAAAAGAAATACATCCACAAGAATGGTCAGAACCTGCTTTTAAAGTGGCATGCCCATCATAGGCACTTTCACAGGGGTCATCATGGGCACTATAATTAATCTTTGGCTACAGAGCCCCAAATGCAACCAAGTGTGATGAACTCTGTTTTGTGACATATTACCCTCATTATTATATTAAACTCATTAAAACTCATTAAAATGTTGTACAACTTTTGCCACAGTAGACACAGTGTTTGTTCAGACCAGACAGGAAGGCCTTTGTTGTCCGAGCCTTGGGCTCTCAGCACCCTGACAGAGATTTGTGATTTGTCCCTGCTCTGACCACTATTGGTAAATTCCCACCACTCACTGCTGACCAAAAGCAACCCACAAGCTAACAGTGTAGATATTCATTATACCACAGTTTTGCAGTCAGTACCACAATTGGTTGCCAGTTCAATTTAACATTAAATATATACTTTTATTTTTTTAAATAGACTGGGCCCAAAATATTTGGTAACATTTGTAAACAGATATTCCTCTCTAAGGTATTTGGGGTCTTCCAATCAGTTTCTTCTTGTGGTTCTAAGAGCACAAAAAGAGATTGTACATTTTTCAGTTGCTGCCCCCAAACTCAGTAATGCGCTGTAAGATCTGCTTAGAAGTTTGATTAGAACAACAGGTTGGGCAACCCAATCAAACACAACCTTTGTTTCAGAGATACTCTGACCCTTTAGACTTAATAACAAGTTGGTCCTTAATTCCTGCCCATTTCACCTGCATGTTGATTTTTAGAACAGATTATTGTCTCAACTTCTAATCCATCCAAACCTCAAACATGTGGCCTTTTTATGATCTATTTGCTTTAGCCTAATCTATATTTCCTCATATAAAACCACATAAACCAGAGTGTTAAGCCACAACTTTTTACAACACATATTTATCATATGAAATGCACTTTTGCCAAAATAAAAAGAAGATCAAAATTTGTTTTGTTTTATGTACTGTGCCAGTCTTGTGGTTCATTCTGTTAGCTGGAACTGGTACCGTCCCGACTCTGTTGTCCTCTTTCTGCCTGGCTACACACTAGCAATCATGCACAGGAGTGAAATAAATTATTCACAAAGAGTCCATCCCTCCCTCCCCTTCTTCTTCCGTCTGCAGGATGGGTTGAGTGGGTGGAGAATGTGGGCACAAGGGGTGGGAGTACACTGGTCCCAAAGCCCACCGCTCAGTGTGATACCGGTCCAGACTACAGAGCAGAAAAGTCCTCCAGACATCCGTGTTTTGGTTATGTGGCTTCCTTTCTTTCAATAGCACCCATGCCAATTTAAGACTGTTTTAACTTACACCTGTGCAGGCATGTCAGTAGGACAAGTGGGATAAGATTGTTTACAACATTTCACGCTTCTTCCCTCATCCCTTTCTCACCCCCTCATTCCTAACTCTGGTGTCCCCAGTGGGACCTCTGTCACCAAAAAAGCCCCTTTATTTTGGTGTAACACGTCCCCTTAAGCGAGATTTCACAGACTGTCCCCGAGTATCAACAGCAGACTTCTGTCTAGCCCGGACGCCATCCCGCAGGTAATCCCATATTGTTTTTCTTCTGCGCTTGATGCACACAGATGCTAAAACCCCCTAGAAGACTCTGCGTAATTAAAAGTGCATGTGATCATGCAGTCCTGCTCACTGGGTTTTATTTTTTTAAACTTGCCTCTGGCCGTACTTCATCCCTCCAGATTTTCAAGTTGCCGGTTGGTCGCAGCCAATTCAGCATGTATCTCCTTGGGGCCACAACAGGATTCCAGTAACACCACATCGCAGATCAATAGAGACATCCAGAAGACACAAGCTGACAATAACATGACTGGTTGCAGCACTGTTCAGCATGGTGGAGAAGAAAAAACAACAACAACTGGATGAGCATAAATAAAACAGAGGCTCCCTTCTGCACAGACTGATTTGTAATTATGTTGAAAACAAAGCTTTTTTTGTGCTTCATTCTCTCTCTTTGTGTATTCATCAATATCAAATGGGACTGTGCTAATCATGCTGTTTTTTGCTGTCTATCTGAATATTGCAGTAAATGAACAAAAACAATGTGAGCGCTCTTCATAATCAAACAGTGCTTTATTAAGCATGTTTGTGCGTACAGTCTCAAGCGTATAATGCGTAACCTGTCAATGTACAAGATCATCTAAATCCTTTTAACTGCAGATTTTTAACATGTGAAGGTTATAATCAAGCAAAACCTGATGTACATGTTTACCATTTGCTTGATTTTGCTGGTAACACTGTCACCTTTGTTATGGCCTTTTTTTTTGTAATTTTATTTATTTATTTTCTGATGTTTTTGTTTGAGTGTCAAAGCGATTCTCATTCATTTTGATAGTCAGATTTTCAGAGTGAATAAAACTGGTATCTTGTCTTTTTTTAACTATTCATTAAAAAGAAAGGTTTAAGAGTTATTAACACTGGATTATAAATAGGCATTGAGTCAAAGATCAACCTTTGGATTATAAGAATGTTATAGAATATAAGCGGTTGAGTATGAAGATCTTTGTTTTTAACCAAACCTTTTTTTCTGACAGACTTTAAAGCGTATTGTTGTAAAAAAAAATAAAAAACGTAATGAACTTATTAATTACAGAAATATTTTACCGTTAGAACCCAGATCTAGATCCACAGTTAAAGAAAGATAACTAGATCTAAAACCATTAAACTAAAATGAGCTAATTAAATCTACTTTGTTACTTGATATATAATAAAATAAACGTTAACTAAAATTCATAGTAGGGGGGACATGGTGGCTCAGTGGTTAGTACTGTCACCTCACAGCAAGAAGGTTGCTGGTTTGAGTCCCAGTTGGATCAGTTAGCATTTCTGTGTGGAGTTTGCATGCTCTCCAAGTGTTTGTTTGGGTTACTTCTGGGTGCTCCGGTTTCCCCCACAGTCCAAAGATATGGGCTATAGGTGAATTGAATAAACTAAATTGGCTGTGTGTATGAAAGAGTGTGTATGGTTGTTTCCCAGTGCTGGGATGCAGCTGAAATAGTATTCACTGTATGAAACGTGCAGGATAAGTTGGCGGTTTATTCTGCTGTGGTGGCCCCTGATGAATAAAGAGACTAAGCTCAAGGAAAATGAATGAAAAAAATCATAGTTATGAAAGACATAAGTTAGAATAGTATAACAAAAACAAGACAACTAACAAACTACAAGAAAAAAAAACATAAAATGGTCAAATAAAGCTCTTTCAAACTATTAGATTGTTATTCAATTTTACCAAAATAACACTCACATATTTACATTATAAATAGAACTAAATTTAAAACACATAAAATTTTAATATTACAGTTTTGGATTAATCAGTCTTCATTGCATAAGAAATCCCTATTTTGCAGTTACACAACAGTTCAAAAATAAAGATTAAAATGTTTTTCAAAAATCAAATAAAATGTTTTTTTTTTTTTTAAGAATAGTCCCTTATTCAATGTTGCATTCATTTCTATAGATGAGAAACAGTTAAAATGCATATAATATTACTATAATCTATAAAATAAAGATTATATAAAACTTAACATATAAAAGAAATATTTAATTGAAATATTTCTGAATTTTATTTTCAGGCAGCCATTACTCCAGCTTTTATATCACATGATTCTTCAGAAACCTGACATTTTAGTTCTCAGAGTCAATTCTTTTTATCATAAATGAACAGTATTTAGTATTTAGTAACAGTGCTTAAAGGTGCAGTATGTTTAACACCCAGTGTATGTACTGGGTATTACATTCCTGGTTTAAAACACATGCCAGATTGACGACACCAACAGCAGTGTGCCTAACTGTTGAGTCTAAAGACTGATTTGTGTTCTAAATAAATCAACAGCACGCGATAGAAGGAATAATCTTCATATAAAAAGGAGTTCTTGTTCTAACCGACACCTGACATTTATTTATTAGAAACGCCTACTGTTTCTTGCAGCTTAACAAGAGACAATGATCACCTCAAGTACTCCTTATGTGCTTTAGTCAGTTAAATGCTAATAATGTGAGTTTGAATGCCATTTCACATGCCATTTATTGCCATACTACTGAAAGCAGCAGCAGATAGTTTACCTCAGATCTTGAAAATAAAATAAACCCTTTGAAATCGAACTTTAGAGCTGTTACTCAAAACCAATACATAGTGATTCAGCATGTAAATTTAATAATGTTAAAGAGGTTTAATATGTATTAATTAGATGATAAATCTTACCATTTCATTGGAGTGCAGTGAGTGCACATATATTCGGTGCTTCTGAATGGCTGTCTTTAAATTTCTGTGGCATTTCATCCGGTCCAAACAGCCAAATTACATATAACTGTAAATCTCCTCATGTAGCATGTTGTTAGGACGGGGATTACAATGTAAACTTTTCACCTAATGTTTACATTTGTTATATTTAAATTATTTGATAATTAATAACCACCTCATGTGGGACTGTAAATCTGCATTTCATTTTGAAGGCTGCTACTATACTAAATAAATGAAATATGCTGTTTTCCACAAGGGCAAACCGGGGTCCTGAAATATAATTAACTAAACTGGCATTGGGTGAGTAAATGACCAAAACAAAAACAGCTATTCCAGCAGTTTTCAGATAAACAAGTAGACTATGTTCACTTAGCATGTTTTTAAAATATCTGCAAACATATTAGCCCCTTTCACACATGCAGACCTTTCCGGAAAATTACTGGCAATATTCCGGAAAGGGATCATGTGTGAACAGGCCCATTTTTCCGAAAAATGAAGTTGTAACATTACAGGTAATTTGCCGGAATGCTGCGCTGTGTGAATTCAGAAGAAAAATTGATGGAAAGAGCGTGTCATGATTAGAACAGACTGATGTGAGACGTCTACTTCAGCCAATCAGGACATTCAGATGGATTTAAATCTGTGCTGTTTATGAAAATAAATGCCTTTGAATATTTTTCCAGACACATATAGCTGCTAAATGTTAGTCAGAAAACGTTTCTATGTTCCTTCTTAATGCCAACTTTGGAAAAAAATGCTTATGATAAACCAGTTTGTTTACCTTTAAGCTCTGCTTCAGTTGCTTTACGCATGTGCACACACACATTATGTACCATCAACAAAAGCTGTATTTTGGAATGGATGCACGAATGGTCTTTTCCGGAAAAATTCCGGAACATTCTTGCCTGTGTGAACAGTGCTTTTTTTAATTTACCGGTAAAGTTGTTCCAGTAATTTTCTGAATATTTACCGGGTATCACTGTGTGAAAGGGGCTATTATGGTATTTGACTCTTTAGAAAAGTCAAAAACTCACCAACAGCAACCTTAATATTTGTATTGTCTAACTAGAGCAAGCCACGCCATATGTCCTTTCCAATCTAAAGCATCTATAAATCTCAAAGAAACAAACAGTTGCTAATGGTTAAATGCTCATATAATAGTGTCTGATGGAAAACTGATAGGAGAAGTGAGAGGGGCTGTTCTTCAGCTTTAAGGGTCTTATCATGTTGTCACCTGGCAGGTAAACACCGACAGACTGGTGGATTGGGCCCTCCAACTCAGAGATAACATTTTTTGTTCTCTGGTCTAGCACCGGATCTCATTTTCCTCGACAGGGCTAAGGTTCAGTCATTCGCTCAAACAAGGCAAACAGGATGCGATAGAATCTTAGAGGCTGCAGCTTCCTGCCTGGATGTATATCACGCAGAGGAGATAAGAGCAAATCCAGGAGAGTGAGGAAGATGTACAGACTCTACTACACATGGGGAATTTGTCTGACAAGACAGACTTGATGGATGTGAATGGAGGGTTGAGGGCGAAATAAATGATTGGACCATTTTGTGAGGATTTGTGAGTATTTGAGTCCTACAGTGAAACAATTCAAGTACTACAGTGGCAGCTGAACGATTCCACACATTTTAAATAAGGTTATTTTGGTAAACAAATCTAAAACTAAGATTAAAACTGTTGGTAGTTTTTGTTAACTGAAATTAAAATGTAAAAATTCACAATAAATGAATAACTCAAACTAACAAATACCAGTCAATAACTGAAATACATAATAATTAACAAAAAAAATTACTTAATAAAGCACCTATTTCATAGCAGAAAATTAAACGTGCAGCTGTTGAGAGAAATATTCGTAGATGGCACTTTTACAGACAAACAGATTTTTCTGATTTCCAAAAAAAAATTATGTTTAAGAACATGATCTTTAACCATTTAACTGTCACTTAAGTTTAATTTTTTTTTTTGCAATTTAATCCTCATCTAATCATGACAAACAATATATTGTTGGAAAGGTCTAACACTTCTGAATACATATTTTACCACGTTTTTTTTTTTCACATAGGAACAATAATATATCAAAACTCCTGTAGGAGCGTCTGCATGTACACTGTACATTTTTGAACCATAATATTGTAGTCTAAAGAAAGCAATAATGAAAATCATTTGAAAGCTTAGAATTTCGCTATGAAACAATGTCATGGGGTGGCTTCACCCAAACAAAATCATACTGAAAGCTCCTTTTTGATGTGGAATATAATTTGTTTCGATATTTAACTTTGATTTTATATTCAATTTTAGGCTAAAACAGGTTTTGTAAACACATATTTTATGTAATATTAAAATACACACTTGTTGTTTTATTTTCATAAACTTAAAGGCGTTTCATAAACTTAAAGTTTCATAAACTTTTAACACTACATGTACAATATGCCAATAAAGTCTTCTTTAAAATTAAAAAATTTGAAGATTGTCAGTCATTTAAGTTGATCATGTCCTATTTAAGTCTTTGTTCAAACGTGGGAATAAAACCTAAGCTTGTCCCAATATTTCTACTTTTATTATTTTAAGTTCCATTTGAGTGGTTTGGTGTTCAATGTCTTTTCAGACTCTATAATTCAAACTTTTATTACTAAGAAGTTTGCAAACAGGTATTTAAGCAATGTAAACATTAAACTTGGCTTTGGTCAACAGTGAACATATCCTATTAACTCTAACTGTTAAACTAGATTTATTAAAATATGAATGCTAATAAATATATACACAAATAAAAACTAAACTAAAACTAATAAAGACCATTAATGAAATGAACTAAATCTAAAATAATAAAATTACAGCAATTTTAAAAATAACATTAAAATTAAAACTTATTTAAAATATAAAACTATAAAACCTTGATGTAAAACTGTTGTCCTGTTTAATTATCACATTTATACACAATGATTTAACGGTGCTATAAAACATTTTTCCTTCATTAAGTATTTGAAACAACATAAACAGCCCGGAGTATGTGTTAACGCACATTTGTTTATCAGTTCATTTGAACACACAGACTTTCAAAATATACTCAATTGATAGAAAAAGTTAACACAGACACATACTGCGTGATGAAATAAGTCTAAGCAAGCTTTTATTCTACGGTTGCTGGCATCTTTTAATACATAAGCCCACATTGTTGCTTGTGTCTATTGTTCTTGACGTCTTCAGCAGTTTATTGTTCTTGTTCTGTGTCTGCCTTTATTTCTGACCATGAAACAACAACCTCAGCCAGAGTTGCCAAAACAATCGAAACCACATATGCAAGCTGTGCATAAATTGTATACGCCTTCATAAAAAGGTTGTCCGAACCTACTTCTTTCCAAACCAATTTTAGCTTTAGGCCTCATTAAACACCCGAACAAACTAATCAAATTATTTAAACTCTACCACAGAGATAGAAGTCTTAAGGTTAGTCCTAAAACTAAACTGTATGTGTGAGCTGTCTTAATTAAATGTAACTTGCAGTAACACAAAAATATCAGTCACATGGAATTGTTTCAGGATAAACATCAATGTGTTTTCATAAGTCATTTTTATAAAAGCTGCTTAATTATCAGACATATTGAAGGCCTTAAATCAAGTCCTGTTTGCAAAATCAGTCCTATAGATGTTTAAACTGCCCTGTCAGTTCTAGTCACAGTGAACATCCTGTCTTTTATATTTAATTTCTTACTGTATTGGAGACAAAGTCTTGCATGCATAAAGTATGCGTGTACTGTTCTCATGTTGAAATTCACACCACGATCAGCATATCTGTACCCTAGCATACACGTAAAAGCTGAAGCATACTTAAGACTATAAAATACATTATTAATAGTTTCTCTTACATATTGATCCAGGATCAAGACTGGGTTTTCCAACTTACTTAGATAAATGTCAGTCTTTTTTTAAGAGACTGGGAAAAGTAATAAAGTACCTTTGAAACAATCTGTGCAGTCTGTGTATACCAAGGGCTAATTAATATTTTCTATAGGATGTGTTAAAATATTATATTTGTGCATATGCATAGATTAATCAGTGCTAAAGCCAAATCTGGAGCTAATCTTACAATAATGGTCCAAAAATTCATTCATTCAATCATTTTCTTTTCGGCTTAGTTCCTTTATTAATCTGGGGTTGCCACAGCGGAATGAACCGAAAACTTATCCAGCATATGTTTTTCTGCAGCGCATGCCCTTCCAGCTGCAACCCATCACTAGGAAACATCTATTTACACCCATTCATGCATGCACTACAGACAATTTAGCCTTCCAAAATTCACACAAACACGGAGAGAACATGCAAACTCCATACAGAAAAGCCAACTGACCCGGCTGAGGCTCGAACCAGCGACCTTCTTGCTGTGAGGCGATCGTGCTACTCACTGCGTCACTATGATGTCCTGGTCCAAAAATTAGTAGCTTAAATTTATGTTAGGGAAAAATATGACATACAATTTTTAAATTAAGCAAAAAATTAGAGGAACAAAAAAAAAATAAATAAATAAATAAAAAAAGATTTTGTTAAAATTTTGCAGTTTGTAATTGTTTTGCAATATTTTGCATGAATTTAAATGTTTAATCTTTCTATTTCTAAAGATGTTCAGTGAATAAAATATTATTTTAATAAATATATCTGTTTAGTTCAAATGCATCAAAATACATTGCCTATATTCAATGAGAAATAAATACAAATATTAAGTTTCAAATTGGGGTCTACTCAATTATTCTGAGCACTGTATAATACAAATGTTTCTTTGTTTTTGGACAAACATTTATAAATAGCCAAATACAATTTTAATTTAAACATTTCCTATGCAAAATGCTGATTAAAGAGTCTTCACTGATTATTATTATTATTAATAATAGTCTGTATTCAACTTATAAATGTCCTGTACACTGAATTCCATGTTATTTGTAAATGCAACTAACATTATGGAATTGACAAAACACAACTAATACAATTTTGACTATGTAGATGCTGCATCCATTGCTTCAGACAGTTCTCTGGGCTTAAATAAAGTTCCAAGCTTCCCCACTCTTAATCATGTAGGTTCAGCTTGTAAATCCAGTCTTTCTGGAATGACTTGAAAGCACCACATAATATGAAGTAGCAGTGTGTAATAAGAATATTTGTCAAGTCAAAACCACATAAAATTGATAACTAACTCCAGTCATTTAACACATATTACCAGCATCTCTTATTCCGTTAGATATATTCAAAAGCTTCATCCTAAAATCAGCTTTGTGAGTGCATCCTCACCATAAATGACAACTGTGATCTTATAGATACCTCATCATTAATTTATGATGGATCCTTAGTACACACAAATTGAACCGATTGCCATGGCTTCCGTTTCAATACAGCCCTGCTCTAGACTCGCACATTCGCTGATTGTGTTTGATGGAGCTGTCTGCATAATAGCATTAGCATTACAGAGGAAAATGTTCATCATCATAATGCAATTTGTAACATATTTTCTCAAACGTGGCTGAGTTTCCGGCGGGATCGATAGATAAGCTTCTCACAGCACGTCCACCTCGGCCTCAACATGAGTTAAGGGCACGGAAACGGACAAGGTGACACGGCCCAGGGGAAACGGAGGCTAAAAGGGCTATGTAATACACTGAGAAACAACGAGTTTGCAGCAGCAGCAGCACAGACCCGAGGCTCCTTTTCTTGGGAAAATAAGAAACTATACGGTCAAGGCTTAACCCAAAGCCCAATCCATAAGTGGAAGAATTGCTCCAGCCGGTGCTATTTGCTTCAAACGGCTCGCAGAGAGAAGTCAGCATTCTCCCGCTTAGCTCAGACACGGTTTTAGTCATAGTTTGAGCTCTCTTTTCTTGGCGCGTGGCGGAGCCGTTCCCTCTGGAGGCCAACTAACAAGAGCGTGAGAGGGGACGACACAAATTCATCTCAGCCTTGGATGGAGAACGTGGCTACGACAGAGTTCTGTCAATTTGCGCTGCCAGTCACCGAGGGCAAAGCTATGCTTCTCTTCCTCTCTTCTCTTCTCTCGCTCACATCCCAGATCTCTCCTCCCTTGCCCGAAAACCCTCTGCCAGCCCTCCAGGGAGCAGCTGAGCCCCTGCTCCACCGCTTCCACAATCTCTGCCATCTCTTTCGCTCGCTCTCTTTCTCTCAACAGGCTTCAAACAACTCTCAGCTCCCCTTTTGTTTGTCTCTTCCTTCTGCAAGGCCAATCGGGAGGTTTTCACAACTTCCATCTCCCAGAAGCCATGCTGGAAAACATCAGCGAGGAGGATGGGAGAGGGGGGCGGCGGAGGTTCGGGGAGGAGTGAGGGATCATGGGAAGACAGGCAGTGCGAAGAGACATGAGGTGTGGAGGCGGAATGCAGTTTGGAAACGTTCTGCCGATGAACAGTAAGGAAAGTTGCAGTGGCTGTGGGTAGTTTGCCATGCTTTTTTTTCTGTCTCTCTTCATGGATTGCCTCTCATTACTGTCTGCAAATGTGTGTGTATGTGTGTTACAGCGAGTGGGAGGATTCTTCAGAACAGTCAGGGGCCTCCAAGGTTCACTAAACTGAAAAGACAGAAGAAGCAACCTAGACACACAAGCAGATGTGAAGCCCAGAATAATTAGGCTACACGGCGTCTTCAATGGAATCTGACTTAAATTTGGCCACTCGCCCTTGAGGCTGAGCAACAGCGCAGATCTCTCGCTGTCTCAATTAATTTGGCCTACCTCATTCACTTTCTGTGCGGAGCATGATCCATCGATGTCTAACATTCTGCTGCGAGGGTTATAAATACCCATGTTGCACGCATGCAGCTCTCAGCTATGTTAACTAACCAAACTACATCAGGAATCGTTTTCTTGAATCTGCGTGACATTTCATTAGTGTCGGGGTAAAATATTACAAGTAGAGCTGTCAATTAAAGTCATTAATTAAAGAAAACATGATTAAAAATATGTATGCAATTAATCATGCCCAATATGTTTCAAGAACAATGAGATGACGTGCAGCAGAATGACACTCAGAGGTCTTCGGAGCCATTTTAAAACTATTTATACTAGACGCAAGCTTGAAATTGTGGGATTCAGGGATTAAGCTTTGACACAAAGACCAAAGAGGATCATTTGCATGAGTACTACACTAAAAAAAATGTTATGCAAGAAAGCATGTTGCAAGAAAAGCCTTAAGGCTACGACAGCTCACCGGCAGACATGTCAGAACACATTACAGTATATGGCAATAAAACAAACAATATATTAATTTCTAAAGCCATGTCTATTCAAAAACTTACAGATACAACACATTTTTATTCTTAATTAAAATAAATTCAAATATAAAATGCAATGCTACTGAAATATGTCTTTGAAATGTGCATTATACAGACTATTACAATTCTAGGTAACACTTTACAATAACAGTACATGCATGATGATGTGTTAAACTGAGCATTGCTTTATTATGAACTAATGATGAGTTAATGCATGTGTTAATCATGAACTAACTTTAACTACAACATGAGTCACATGAGTTCATGTGTGAAAAATGGCTACCTTAATCAATTGTTAGTACATGATTGTTTGTAAATTAATGTATTAGTTCATGCTTTATTTAACCATCATGAACTCATGAGCTGTTAATATATAATTATATTGTGACTACTTAGAGGAGCACATCATAATTAACCCATTCTTAACTACCCATCAACCCCTCATGCATTTCTGTCTATTACACTAAATAACAAAGTGTTGTCAACATCAACATGAACAGTTTAAACACAGGAGTTTATTAAAGATGAGTTAATGATGTTGTGCCCCTCCAAGTAAAGTCATGACACAATTATACATTAACAGCTTATGAGTTCATGCTGGTTATATTTACCTTAAACTTAAATGTGGTAATTAATACATTAATTAACAACATGAACTAACAAGAGACTAAGGTAGCCGTTATTTACACATAAATTCCTATGACTCATGTTGTAGTTAAAGTTAGTTCATGATTAGCGAACGCCCTAACTCATCATTAATTCATAATAATGTTTAGTTTACATATTAATACATCATAATTCATGTACTGTTATTGTAAAGTGTTACTGAATTCCACAGATGTATCGGTAAAACTTTAGTTTAGATTACAATACATAAACCATTAACTATCACTATCAGCTTAATAACTAATAATTAACTGTTTATTAATGGTTAGTAAGGTAGAAGTTGGGTTTAGGTTTTGGGAAGGGTTAGGGATGCAGAATAAGCTCATACTTTATAACCACTATTAAACAGCTAATATCTTATTATTAGGCAGGTAACATGCCAGTAGTTAATAGAATGAATTGTGACCTAAACTAAAATTTCAACAACTTACTGACTTAATCAAATGACCCTAGCCCTAACTTATGAATACCAGTTCCTGCAACTGAATAAAAAAACTTTTTAAAAGGTAATTGTGACTTTTTAGCTTTTTTTTCTCTCTAGCAATTGCAAGTTTGCAGTTGTGGCAAATCAAACTTTTTTCTCATGTGATGCAATGTATTTGCTAGTTGTTTATTTGCTCTTATTTGCAAGAAAAATTTACAGAATTGACAGATATAAACCCACAAACCTGACATATGAACTCACACTGCATGTGATAAACTGAGAATAGCAAGTTGTAAAGTTCTAAATCTGTCCTTTTTATATATCTAGCACTTCTGACTTTTTTTTCTTAAACAACATGATAAAAACTAGCAATGTTTATTCATTTTAAGAGGGAAAAAAAGAGAAGATTGCAAATGTAGCTGCATGACACTATCTACATCAGACTTGTACACATTAGTTGCAAACTAATGTCACCAGCAATCAATCACTTTCACTTGAACTACAAATACCACCAAGCACCACACACACACCTGTTCTGGTTTTCTTTGATTATGCATGCACACACAAACTCACAGCTGAACCTCTTCATAGTTTCATTATAGAGACAGCATTCACACAGATATCTTGGATGAGTCTTGTTTATCTGTTTAGTATACATTACGATGCGCTTCTCTTGCCTTGTCATGTTTGACTCCTGCCTTGTTTACGCTGTTTGCCGCCGGTACTGACCAGTCGTCTTTTCTTTGACCACGACTCTTGATTCTCTGTATGTATCTGTTTAACCCAGCCTGATCTCACGAGAAAACGTAAGTATTTTACGTTTGGGCAGTTTAGTGGCTAATTCGTACGAATTCATACGAGTTTAGTCGTAAGAAAATGTACGATTTAAAAAAAGAGGCATGGCACCTAACTCCACCCCTAAACCCAACCGTCATTGGGGGATACGCAAATCATACTAAAATTTACGAATTAGATCGTCCGAATTTGTACGAATTAGCCACTAAATGAAAAAGTTACGAATTGCCGTGAGATTGTGTTGGTTTGACCCTGTTGACTGTTGCCTGCCTGACCATTCCAGTAATAAACCTGCAAATGGCTCCTCAACCTCGTTGTCAGCATCCTTTGCATGACACATAAAAATGTTAAATGTCCATATAAAATATATATATTTTTATAATAGCAATAATAATAATCATCATCATCATGCTGTTATACAAGTCACTCAATAGTGTTCAATAATGTAGCATGTTTTCAAAAGTAGACTTACCAAAATGACAGATCACAGCAAATATTTTGTTACCCTTGCTCCCGTCTTCAGCTGAATATGAGCTTGTGAGATCAGTACAGCTACAACAGACTCTGGTATGATAAACCTTCCTATTCTAGTCTTGTGGTCTCAGAAGGCAGATGATACCATTGCAGTAGAAATGGAGCCATGATGGCCATTATGTATCTAGGCAAATAACATGCTCCAGCAATCTGAGATCAATATGCCGTTAATATGAAAACACAGTCAGGCAATTGGAACGCATGGATGAAAATCCCATCTCCATAATTGTTGTGTCGAAGAAAGTAATGTACACTGTAAAATATAGCAGCATTGCTTTCCTTTTCTACAGTATATCACATTGACCAGGCTAAAGCTCTGCCCTGCAACATAAAATTATTGCAATTAGAGATTTACATGACAATTTTACACCAACTATAACAATGCAACAACCACTTCAGTTTAAAGCTGTGATATACACTCAACGGCCATTTTATTAGATACACCGGGTTGTACCCACTTTTGCTTTCAGAACAGCCTTAACCCTTTTTAGCATAGATTCAACAAGGTACTGAAAATATTCTTTAAAGATTTTGGTCCATATTGACATGATAGCCTCACGCAGTTGCTGCAGATTTGCCAGTTGCACATCCATGATGTGACTCTCTCGTTCCATCACATGCAAAAGGTGCTTTATTGGATTAAGTTCTGGTGACTGTGGATGCCATTTGAATACAGTGAACTCATTGTCATGTTCAAGAAATCAGTCTGAGATGATTTGCCCTTAATGACATGGTGCATTATCATGCTGAAAGTAGCCATGACACTGTGGTCATAAAGGCATGGACATGGTCAGCAATAATTCTCAGGTAGGCTGTGGTGTTGGCACAATGCTCAATTGGTACTAATGGGCCCAAAGTGTCCCAAGAAAAGCTCCCCACACGATTACACCCCCACGAGCCTGAATCGTTGATACAAGGCAGGATGGATCCATGCTTTCATGTTGTTGATGCCAAACTCTGACCCTACCATCCAAATGTCGCATCAGAAATCGAGACTTAGACCAGTTTTGATGAACCTATGCAAATCGTAGCCTCAGTTTCCTGTTCTTAGCTGACAGGAGTGGCACCTGGTGCGGCCCAGTGAGATTTGGTTTTAAACCAAACAGCTCTACAGCAGCTCTGAAGAAGACAACATGAAACAAATTTTCCAATGATCTCTAAGCACTCAAAAGAGTTCTGACCCTAAAGGATAGATTTTCAAAGCAACATGTAGTGTAAACTCAGTGGAGCCGTATGTGTAACATCTCTTTGAGAAATTAATTCATTTAAAAGGCATGCTAAATACCATACTGAATAATGCACAATCCTGCTGCCATTCTGATTTCACATATTTTCCAGTAACCAAAACACTGTATTAACAGAAAAGATATACTTTAAAAATAAATACTGTGGCCCTCAAGGCTAAAAGTATCTCGCTTTGTGGCTCCAAAGCAGTCCTGGTTAACACGATCATCATGTCAAAATAAGACTTTCCACTTTCATATCCCCAGCATGCTGAGTGCCCACAAAGCTGTTGGAGACCTCAGCTTCAATGTCCTTAGCATGTGTGAGTGGTTTAAATAAAGCACTCATTAGCTAACAGCGTCAGTACGTACCATGTAGGCCATTCTTTCAGAGAGACGGCCAAGCTCCTGTTGAGCAGCCTTTGAGCAACAGACAGGGTAAGATAAAACTAGCGAACAATGCTTGATTCCTTTCACCCTGGGATGCTTTGCTAAAGCCTCAGCATGCATTGATATGACACAGACGTTTCTAAAGTGTGTTTGAGGCCAAAATAAATGTGACTGTGGCAAAGCTTGTGACCGTCCTGCTGAGGATATTATCTGATCACTTGGATGTGTTTCTCTTCCACCCACCTTCACAGGTCATTAAATGCATTTCTCTCCCAGAAAGCCTCAAAGAAAAAAAAGACAACGCTTAACCACAGGAACATTTTTCTCACCATGGCCTGAAACCTTCCTCTCCGCAACTTTGGGTGGACATTCAGAAAAAGATAAAAATCTGACATTTTGAGGACACTGAGCTAAGACCAAAGAGTTTCCTGCTGTCACGAGGGTAGCGCTTCAAATGTTGCCATGGCTTTGATTTCAAACATGAATTAGGCTCGGTGTTATTAGGCTGAACCACTGACGGGTCTTGTAACAATGTGCTCTATGACAGACCTTTGCAGATAGTTACAACTTAACCTGTGCGCGTATATCCACACACGCTCCCATTCTCTGCCGCTGACACAAAGGGCAGGTTTGAGAGATCTGACATTTAAAAACTAACAGCGCATTGCTAAGCCTGGATCGTTAACCTCTGAATCAATTAAACATCAGTCTGTGGTCAGTCCACTTGTGTGTTCATTTGGCATATGAATTTAATGACAACAGCTTAGTTTCATATTAAACAAATATGGATAAAGTGTAATTAATATTTGTCTTAAAGGGACAGTTCACAAAAAAGTAATACGTATGCAGTTTAAACTTTTATTCATTAATTTTCTTTTTGGCTTAGTCCCTTTATTTATCAGGAGTCGCCACAGCGGAAAGAACTGACAACTTATCAGCATATGTTTTACGCAGTGAATACCTTTCCAGCAGCAACCCAGAAACACCCATACACTCTCGCATTCACACACAGACACTATACGTCAAATTTAGCTTATTCAATTCACCTATAGTGCATGTCTTTGGACTTTGGGGACCTGGAGGAAACCCAAGCCAGCATGGGGAGAACATGCAAACTCCACACAGAAATCCCAACTGACCCAGCCAGGGCTCAAACCAGCAACCTTCTTGCTGTGAGGTGACAGTGCTAACCACTGAGCCATTGTGCCACCCTTCCAATTCCAGGTTATTGATAAGAAAAAGTTGAGAATGTGTTCAGAATTAATTACATTTATGCATTTGCTAGTTTCAAGGCATAAATTGTTGCAGTTCCTAGAGAATTAAACTCGTAACCTTGACATTTCGAGGACCATGATGTACTGTTTGAGGTACGGGAAAAAAATTATCAGGAGGATGTTTTTACTGCTCTTTTCCACACAGTGAAAGATAAAGTGGGCAAACGATGCCAAGCTCCAAAAATGGCAAATAAGCACTGGAAAAGTTCAAATTGCTGTGAGCATTCAAAAGTTTCCTGTTGTGTTCCTAAATAAACAATAAGGGATTGCAGTGGTTTACAATTACAAGAGTGTAAGTAAAACATGCCTGACCTTTTACCATTGGGCAAATTATCCTATATAAAGGATAATAAAAAATATATGCCATGTTTTTTTTATGCATTTTTATATAAAATATACACTTACCAGCCATGTTATTATGTACACACTACTAGTACCGGTTGTCCCCCTTTTGCCTTCAGGACTGCATTTATCCTTCGTGGCATAGATTTAAAAAGATACTAGAAATATTCCTTAGAAATTTCGGTCCATATTGACTTGATTGCATCACGCAGTTGCTGCAGATTTGTCGGCTGCACAGCCATGATGCAAATCTCCTGTTCCACCACATCCCAAAGGTGCTTAATTGTATTGAGATCTGGTGACTAATGAAATGTTGTTGAAGCCAAATTCTGACCCTACCATCTGAATGTCACTGCAGAAATCAAGACTTATCAGACCAGGCAACGTTTTTCCAATCTTCCATTGTCCAATTTTGGTAAGCCTGCGCGAATTGTAGCCTCAGTTTCCTGTTCTTAGCTGACAGGAGTGGCGCCCGATGTGGTCTTCTTCTGCTGTAGCCCATCTGCCTCAAGGTTTGACATGTTGTACATTTAGAGATACTCTGCAGCATTCCTCGGTCGTAAAGAGTAGTTATTTGAGTTACTGTTGCCTTTAAATCAGCTTGAACCAGTCTGGCCATTCTCCTCTGACCTCTGACATCAACAAAATAGTTTCTTTTTTCTGACCATTCTCTGTAAACACTAGAAATAGTTGTGTAAGAAAATCCCAGTAAAGCAGCAGTTTCTAAAATACTCAGACCAGCCCACCTGGCACCAACAACCACGCCACATTCAAAGTCAATTAAATCCCCTTTCCTCCACATTCTGATGCTCAGTTTGAACTGCAGCAGATCGTCAAAAACAACTTTGGCTACCTATAGTTTGTACAACTTATACCTTTTTTTTTCCACAAAGGAGTTTCTTTTTGGGGTGATGTTTTTAAAAGAGTCACCTCTTATGTTCGCTTTGCATTGTTGGGGATTTTACTTGTCATATTCGAGAAAGATTCAATGGTCTTGAGTAAGATTCAGTGATCTTGAAACCAAAGAGATGTCACAAACATTTTCTGTAGTGTGTGCGGCTACAACCGCAATAAAATTGCAATATAAAAAATTACCATTTAAATCAATGCTGGATGACCAGGACGATATTGTACTCCTCCATTATTTTTGTTGATGCATACAAAAAATCCACAATTGTTAAAGTGTGACTCATCTTACATGCACATACCAAAAGGTTGCATTGTGGTCTGGATTCAGTAGATGTCATGCAGTCTACATACTGTTCTACTCGGGTTTATTAGATCCATGTTGCACAGTGTGATTTGTAATGATTTTATAAGATTGCTAAAATCATACCATCTCTAGAAGGCTTTATCTGGTTATGCGGCATCACTCATCTCACTCTGTAATAATTTAAAGGTCCACTATATAGAGGTTTTGCTCTCTGGAGACAATGCTTATTCTTATTCTTGTGCCATCCCTGAAGTACGCCTAGAGCAGGAAGTCACCGGATCCATCAGCCAAGCGTTAATTACAGCTGCCCCGCCACCCAACTCCCAAAAGAACAGCAGCAAAATAATTACCACAGGCACCACGAGTCCTCCAGTCCATCACATTAAAACGATACCTGAGACTCCATTGGTCTTCAAGCCATCCAATCGCTCCTCTTCAATACCTTCCCTTTGGATAGGGGAAGAGGGATGGGACTTGGCGGTGCCTCAAGTGATGTTACCATTGCTTGCGCCAAATGGTCGTGTAATTAAATTTCCCATTTTGCTCAAATAGCAAGGACAGCCTCCTCCCAGCTCCATTTGAGGCACTAATGTATGTTTTATACTGAATATGCATCCCTGGCCCATTAATGTTGATGGACACACATTCCTTTTGTTTTCTAAGTGGCTGTAGGCACATTCAGGCCCCTCTTATCAGCAGTGATTGCCATTTAATATCCACATGATGGATAGGGGACATTAACATAGATCTACACCCTCCCTTTTAGTATGAGCATGAGGTATGAATGCATTTAGAGACATGTATCACAAATATAGGACAAGTAGTATCCACTGTCAAAACAAAACAGGTGTCACATAGAGCCTTTTGTACTGAACACTGTATAAAAAAGGCCATCATTTCAACTGCAAAAAAAAAAAAAAACGTAAAAAATACAACAGTACAAAACTGTAACTGGGTTAGCAATAATAATAATAGTTACCTTAATATGGTAAATAACATAAATTGATGCCCTTGAGTTCTCTACAATTGGCAACGCAGTGGCGGAGTAGGTAGTGCTGTCGCCTCACAGCAAGAAGGCTGCTGGTTCGGGCCTCGGCTGGGTCAGTGCCGTTTCTATGTGGAGTTTGCATGTTCTCCCTGTGTTCGCATGGGTTTCCTCCGGGTGCTCCGGTTTCCCTTACAGTCCAAAGACATGCGGTACAGGTGAATTGGGTAGGCTAAATTGGGTAGGCTAAATTGTCCGTAGTGTATGAGTGTGTGTGTGCGAATGAGTGTGTGTGGATGTTTTCCAGAGATGGGTTGTGGCTGGAAGGGCATCCGCTGTGTAAAAACGTGCTGGATAGGTTGGCGATTCATTCCGCTGTGGCGACCCTGGGTTGATAAAGGAACTAAGTCGAAAAGAAAATGAATGAATGAATAAATGAGTTCCCTACATGACACGTAACATTTTTTTGTTGACATTACCAGGACTTGACATTAACTTTTTTGATCACCAGCCACTGTGGCTTGTAGTTTTTCAACATTACTAATCACTTGCCATTTTTCAGTAGCCACAATTTTATAATTGGGAAAATATTTTATATACATCCAATTTGACTTTGACAGTGTGTTATTTCCACATGCCTCCTCATTCATTTCACTTTTTGTGTATTGTGTATGAGCTTGCCCAGTGAGCATGAGCAAATGGTTTCCTAGTGTCACATTGCAATTAGTTTTTATTTTACATGACTTTTCAGGGCTAAACACGAAGGATTGACCATTTTTCTCTAGCCACACCAAAAATAAATAAATAAAGCCTTAACACAAAATTTTAAACTATGTGTCAAAACAAGATAAATATAGCTAGATACATGCGCATTTTATTCAACAAAAAATGACATTTAAAGAATTATTTACAGTAGTCTGTCCAGACTACCAATACATAAATGGAGAGGTAATCTCATATTAAAGTAATGTTATTGTAAATTATGTTAATTAAACCATATTAACAAAAGTAAATGTAAGCAAAATAAAGCAGGTGAAAAATATAGCATGTGCGATAATGAAAGGATGGCAAGTGCGCACAGTCAATGTTAGGCCCAATAATAATATCTGGTATATATATATTTAATATATATGTTCAAAAATGTTTAAAGTGAAAGCAACTGCTGATGCTTAAAAAAAGACATTTAAAAAAATCTGGAGCTCTTGATGGCAAAAGGACTGTGGCTGTACTAAGTGTTGCTTTTTATCCAGTCTATATCTAAGAGAACTGATCACACCAGTTACGTTTCAAGGTATGGATGCTTCATGCAAGTAAGCATTTCTTTTTGAAACTTTTAAACACTCAAGCGCATGACATCAGTGGTGAGAAGCACTGAGGGAGGATCGCCTGTATCTCACTGCATGCACAATCTTCTTCTCATTATGTATCCACCTATCTTTTGCTCACGCGAACACAATAACGCTGTGCTCTAGGACATTGGACCTTTCTTATTGTTGAACTCTGCTTTTTAAGAAAATTACAATTTAAAAACTATCTTTAACCAGCCAAAGTACCAAGTTGGAGTTTCTAACCTACCACAGCTGAAATCTACCTGCATTTGGTGGGTTGGCGGGTGTTAATGTCAAGCCATGGGCATTACTATGATTCTTTTTATTTTTTATAGTTATGTACATCAACATTTTTTTTTTTTACATCTAATTTGGGTCAAATTAGGATAATGTTAATGTATGGATGGTGTTTAGTCTAGTATGTTTCTCTGCATGTGGGAAAATTTGTTTGTGATGAGCTTTGGTTCATAATGTGACTGTCTCATCACCACACACAAACAATTGTGTTTTTGTCTGTGTAACAAACTACAATGTGTAGATGTTAAAATAACTGATGTATAACACTGTAAATTTATGAAATATGATAATTTAACAAAAAAAAAAAAAAAAAAAACAGGCTCATTCTGAAAACAATGCCCTATATACGTTTCAGGAGAAATTGTGAATTATGTAGCCAGTGGTATGTATGGGTGCATCTCATCTTTGAATTGAATGCTACGGGGCAGTATAGTGTCATTCCTTTTTGGGCTTACAAGCTGACTATTTACCTTCATGTGGACGGCTATACCGCTGTTAACAGTTTGGCCAGTTGCTCACCATTTACGTCGGCAGACTTGAGACACAGAGAGAAGCTGACCACAACGACAGCGTTTGGTTCTGGCAAAGAACGGTTCCAGAAAATAAGAATTCAAAAGATAAAATAAACAAGTAAATAACAGGGTGAGGATGTGTTAAAATCTGAAAACATGATAAAAATCAGGCAATGTGTAGATGTTCAAATCACTGATGTATAACACTGTAAATTTACTAAATATGATAATTTACCAAAAAACCAACACAGGCTCATTCTAAAAACAGAGCCCTATTTATGATTCTGGAGATTGTGAATTATGGGTTAGGATGTGTTAAAATCTGAAAACATGGTAAAAATCAGGAGAGGGCCTTTATTTTTCTGGATTGCTTTTTAAAACTGTCGGTTAGGTTTAGGAAAGGAAGAAGGTGGGTCAGTCAATCAGTCAGTTAACAGCAACCTCTGTTGGATTTATGTGAGAAGAGCAGGTACGAATGGCAATCGAGAGAGAAACTTGAGATCTCAAAATGTGTACACAGCAACCTCTGGGGGATTTGCAAAGACAAAAACTGCAAAAAATTAATAAATAATTAAATAAATAAATAAATAAAAATAAAAAACGTAGCTCCTGAGACATATTTGGCACTCTCTAGAAATGTATATCAGAATGAGCCTGGCTTGGTAAAAAACTATTTTTATTAGTAAAATTCTGGCAACCTCAGCTGCAATTTTTTTTTTTTTTTTTACCATAAATATTATGGATTATTTTTACAGTGTACCTCCATGAAGTCCAACTACGAAAGGAGCTCCAGTAGAACACTTGCATCTGTACTAATCCAGCTTTGGCTGAGCGGCATTTTACAGTCATTGTTTTCTGTCTGCCCTCGTTCACAGAGGTTGTCAAGTGTATTGGGTTTCATCATATGAATCGGGCAGATTACAGGGAACACCAATTCTGTGGCACACTTGAAAAGGATTACGAGTTGAGGAGCATGTGGTAGGGGGCTCTGGCGGCTCCTTGGATTCAGTGGGACTTGCTAATCCCTTTAAATCAGTTCTGTTAATCCCTCTTCTACACTCCTAGCCACTGCATCCAAACCAACACTTACACACATACGCATCCTTCCTTTGTACCCCCAGTGGTTGTCTAAGTGCAGCATTATTTGGTTCCCTAATTATCTCATTTTAGCATCCTCCATTAGCACTACACTAGGGGAAGCACCGCCAAACCTCAACGACAAGTGTTGACAGCACAAACATAGCATCATATTGCATTTGAGCTCATCAATATATGCACACAGTGAGACCCTCGTGGACATTAAACAGGGGAAAACACATTATGAATGAGTTAGACTCACTTGCTAATTTGCTAACGGCTTCCTCTGTACTGCAACCTTGTAATATTTATTCTACTAGCTATTATGATTTATTTAACACAGTTTCAGGCTGTTCTGACTTTCAACTTTTGCATGTAAAAAAATGAATAAAGTAATGGAAATAAAGAAATAGTGTTTCCAAGTGAGCAGTGTAGGGCTGCAAGCAAAAAACAAACACTAGACAATCACTGAGATCTAATTCAAAAACAACAGACTCTTATGAGCCTTAAAACTAGTTGAATCTCTTTCACATGTACAATCACACTGGTGTGATCAGTCTAGGCAGGTCCTTGTAGCATATAATCTCACTGCTGTGATTAGAACTTTCAGAACACACATCATCAACTGCTACATTGAAATCTGATTCCCCATGATGGAACATAGAAAGAGGCATGCTGTGCTTAAGTAGCAATTTATCAGGGTTTTCAAACAAATATTAACATAACATTTATTTTAGGCCTATTTTAGATATTAAAATACAAATAGGTGCCAGCAAAGCATTATGGTTTGTAAGTACACGTCAATGTCTATGGAGATGGCAGTAATAATGATTTTTAAATATAACTAAACGATTCTTTAATCTTGCTTTAATCGTGTATTATATATACTGATTAAATCATTTGAAAGTTTACTCTGATTTTCTTGGTTAAACAGCCACTTTCTTTCATGAATTTTGGGAGAAAATTATGCCTTAACATGTTGTAAATCCAGCAGCCCTAATCTCTCCTGGAACATGGTGGTACCCATTGCCCCTCATATATCAAATAATATGATCATTAACAAGGCATTTAAAAAACCAAGTTAGTTCTAATATATTTGAAAGAATATCAGACATTTCACAATATAATTTAGACGTTTTTTAACATTTGCAGAAAAGGGAAAAAAGAAACAAAACATTTTGCAAATCCCTAATGATCGACAACTACTATTCAACAGAGTTTAAACAGTAGAGTCATTTTATATTTATACAAAACAATTCTAAAAAGTTTCTAATTGTGATTAGATAAATCACTTTGTCCTTCATTTTTCTCTTTGGTCTGTTCAGAATTTAAACTTTAATAGTCATTTAAAACTGCATGAAGTTGTGTTAATAAAGTATTTATTACAAAACAGAGTAACTATTACCATATACCTCAATAATACGGCATATAAATGTAAATTTGAATAGTTTAATAATCATTTACTAACTCATTCTAAATGAGCTTAAAAACCACCAGTTAAATAACTGCATTGTGAATAATGGAGTGCTTATAGAAACAAAACATTTCTCATTAAAGTATGACGATACAGTCACCAAGCACATTATACATGTTCTTATAAGTCAAGAATACAGCATTTTTAGCTGTAGTTATAAATTACCTACTATTGTCTAATATTGTAGAGTTAATACTTAACAAGTGATGGATTAACTATTATCTATTGCTTAATAAATTGCTAACAGTGTGTAATTATTAAACCCTGTTACAAAAATGCGTAAATCTTTCCATCAAAATTTAAAACTAAACAGATAATGCAAGGGAAATATACCAAAATCAATCAAATTGAATCAAGAGTTTGTTAATTAAAAAACAACAACAACTAAATCCATCAGCACCCAACCATACTGAATGCAGTCCTTTCAGAGAAAGGGCAAATCTTATGATGCTCAGTCGGTTTCCCAGAGTCATACAATTCTGCATTAACTCATATCCAAAAGCATCATGCACTTCATGAGCTTGGGCAACTTGATGAATACGCAAGAAAACATCTGTTTGCTGAGCTGTGAACAAAGAAGCTGAAATGGCCACCCCATTTTCCTGCTAATGGAATCCCTTGGCCCAGCGGGCCCATTCAGTGGAGCTCTTCACACTCATTACACTGCTGGACTGAAGATAAACTGTGTACATGACCACACATCATTAGGCCTTAGATGGCTTCTTGTGATGGCAAGAGAGATCCAAAATATCTAGTAAGTGAAAAATCAAATACAAAATAAAGGTAAAAGTACAGTGATTGTAAGTTGTTTAAACCATGCAAAGCTTTTTTTAATATGAAAAAAAATAAAGTTTCTAGAAAAAGTCAATTTACTTAAAACCAAAAAATGTAAAATAATAATAAAATTATGTGGATTGCTGCACTTAATAATAATAATATTTTCCCACTTTTTGTAGTAGAAGTGATTGAGATAAAAGTGGTAAAGGTAGCAGTAACATATTGGAATTGATCAATACATAAATCACTTGCCAAGCATCTGCTTTGAGTCTGAAATAAAAAAAGTAATTATACATGGGATCCAATTTAAATGACCAGAAACAGAGCCTAAATTTTAATATACACAAATTAAATAAGTGCTAGTGTATATAATGTAAAATGCATGGCTAATTATAATTTATGAAAAAAAATACAATAATAATAATGTAATAAGTAATAGCTAAATTAATAACATTAAACAAATGCATACTGTCCAACAAAACCAACATCATATGACTAGAGGGGATGTATATTTTTATGCATCAGTAGCATGTACAAGCAACACAATGTTGAGTGTTTGGCAAGTGCGAACAAAATTACCCGCTGAGTTCAGTGTAGGTTACCAGCTGCATCAGCAGTGCTTACTATTCGCCTTTTCATCTGCTCATGTCAGTCGTGATTAACCTCTGCCAAATAGGTCTAATTACCACAAATTTCCATGGCTACACAGAGACGCTTTTAATTTAAGACCGGGTCAGTTGGGACACTGTGAAGTGGCTCAGCAGCTCTTGCTCTCAATGCTTGCAGTAAAATCTCTCAGTATCTCACAAGTCTAAAAGAAATGTACTATAATAAATGTCCTGTGAAACCCACAGTTTTATTGACAAATTCTGTTTTCTATTTTCTAATGATATATCTTTGTCTTTGAGAACAAAATGACATGTATAGGAGATGAAATGTGGAGATTAGGCTAATAAATAATTCACATTATATTATCAAAACATAAAAATCCCTCCAAATTGAAGAATAAATAACAGAGGGGCTAATCGCATATTAGATTGCGATCTCACAGATCCTGTAAACAGTGGGGAGAAGAGCAATGCATTCTCCTCTGTGTCCCTCTAGCGCACAGTTATTCATTATAAGCCTGTCACCTAATCATCTCTCATCAAGCCTTAAATCATTGCAAACACTGTGTATGGAAATCAGGGAGACCACTGTATTACGGAGTAACCACAGTGCTATGAAATTAGAGCCACAGCTCATTCAGAAACACATACATTAGCACTATTCGGACAGTAATTCTCAGGGTGACATCAAAATTTGCATGGCTCCACTGTGATTTCACAAGACTGGGGGAAAATTTTAATAGAATTCGCAAATTACTACACAATGAAGAAACACCCCACTTAGCAATGTTTTTTTTTTTTTTTTTAAATTCCAAAATGTTTTTAAACAAGAATTAAATTACCATATGATTCTGGGGTTCATTAGTGGGTAATTTGGCTGGGATTTTTTAAGTGGGTGGTTGCAGAAAAGCAGACATTTCCAATTTGGAAAGAAATAAAAAACACTGATAAATGCAGCAAATACTGTATGTCCCTGTGCACAAAAATTCCCTATTCAAAATGGGATTAAGTGTCACTTTTTATATAGTTGAAGTCAGAAATATTAGACCCCTGTTTATTCTTTTCCCAATTTTCTGTTTATTGTAGAGATTTTTTCAACACATTTCTACACATAATAGTTTTAATAACTCATTTCTGATAACCGATTTCTTGTATCTTTGTCATGAGAACAGTACATAATATTTAAATAGATATTTAAAAGACACTTCTATGCAGCTTTAACATGACATTTAAAGCCTTAACTAGGTGAACTAGGTTAACTAGGCAGGTTAGGGTAATCAGGCAAGTCATTGTATAAAAGTTGTTGCGTTCGCAAATCTGTGTGTTTGTGTGTTGTTTTTAGGGGGGGAATTGAGTTGTAGGGGTTGTGTAGTTTTATGAGTGGGAAGCATGGCTGGGACAGGTACAAGGATTGAGCTCGCTCACACGACGTCACGGTGTAAAAGTGGCATCTGCAGTGAGTGTGGAGAGTTGCTGTTTAGCTGTGGATGAAATTGTGGGACATGAGAATATTTTTTCTGCATCTAAAATGAATAGTGTAATAGTCATCTTTTTAAGCACAGTAGAGAATACAAATGAAGAATCCTACTGGAAGGCGTCCTCACTCCAGTTATGCCTCTTTCATTGCCCTCAAAACGAGTCACTCTCTCGAACGTCCCAAACAAGCACTGTCTTGCTTCGGTAAACTGGTCTCCTCGATTAAAAAAAAAAAAATCAAATTGGTGCTGCTTCTCTTTTACTAAAACACGTTTCATTTAGACACTGTTTACATAATTGTAAACAATGACGCTGATCTAGACCTCGCACTTAATTTCCGATTTGATGACTTTGACTAAGTGGTGTTCATTACCACCCACAAGATTTGTCATCAAGTCAATCATTTGGTCTGTGCTTGTCCCAACAAACACGAAGAAAGAAACTGGCCGTTGTGAACTGTGCCAGCGAACATTCATGATGGCGATCACAGTGTGAATCCTGTGGAGAATGCATCAGTTTCAGTGGAGGAGAGAGCGCAAAATACAAAAGAGGTTGAAGATGAGGAAGACAAAGATGAGTAAAGTGATAAAGAGAAATTGGTAGTTGTTTTCGGGGGGTGTTCCGGAGGTTGACGGTAGGCATAATGAAACAGATGTGGAGAAAACAGTATTTAAGGTGCCATTAAAAATGTGCATGGTTTTCGGCACGTGAAATAAGTTGATCTGGAAAATGAACTTTAGTCAGAGAGTGACAGCGAGATCTCTGATTCAAGCCTTACACTGTCTTAGAGTGAGTTTTCCAGTTGCAATTAGGGAGTAGATGACTATTTCTAAGGTCTATCTCTCTCTCTCCCCCACTTTTTCTTTCGTCACAGCGCAGGTCCCGCCCTTATTACGTCAGTGTTTTATTGATGTTATGTCCCAGACCCTAAACCAGGGTCGTAACATGATGGTTTGTTCTGTAGACTATAGAGAAAAAAAGATATAGCTTAAAGGGTCTAAAAATTTTGGCCTTAAAATTTTTTTTGTTTGTTTCTTTTGTTTTATTTATTTAAACTGCATTTATTCTAGCCAAAACAAAATAAATAAGACTTTCTCCAGAAGAAAAAATATTATCATATAAACTAGGGAAAATTTCTTGCTCTGTTAAACATAATTTAGGAAATATTAAAAAAATAAAAAAATAAAAGGGGGGCTAATATATCTGACTTCAACTGCATACCTTATGGAACACATGTATAGTGCTGAAAGCAGCCTTTAACATAAATATGACCTGATGTTTTTATTCATCTCTGTGGATTTAGCAGAATTTAAGCAACATGGAACCAAATTGGGACTCGTAATAGAAAACGAAGGCCCAGATGTACCAAAGTCAGCAGGGGGTTTTATCTAAATGAATAAACTCTCTGCTGGGGGGGAGAGTGTGAAGGGGGTGAATGCAGAGCAAGAAGCCACTAAATGATCAGAACACATGGCAACCCTTCCACGCAAGAACTACGATGATCTTTTTCCTTTCTTCCCCCTCTCGCTCTCTCCTTTTCCAGGGGATCTGTTTATCCAGGCAGGGTGGCTTTGAACCCTGGAGCCTTTGTAGTTCTGAAGCTTGCGGTGGCATCTGCTAATGTCAATGCTAATGAAATGAGCGCCGTTCCCCTGCCTGTCGACACACTTAAAAAGAACAGCACAAAAAAACGAGAAAAAAAACAGGGGGGCACGCAGGGAGCACGGTTTTATTTTTGGGCAGAATCTGTGCATTTATTTATGAATCCATTCATGCACAAGAGAAAACAAGGACCAAGAAAACAGGCAAAAGTACCACAAGAGTTGCCAAGTCTGGAACTGGTACAGAAACCACTTCAATTGACAGTGCCACATTAGCACAGAAGCTAGGAGATGAGCATCCCATGGGAGCGTACTGGAAAGCCTTTTTTCCTGAACACGGCTGCAAGGAACAAAATGATGAAATAAAGAATTAAAGAAATAACCCTGGCTTTTGCTTTCATACAAGAGCTACTTAGAAGGAGGGACCCAGTGTGCCAAATACTTGCTGGGCCGCTGAGCTCCGAGGTGTCGTCCACTAAACGATTTTGTAGACCAGTGAGAACAAAGGTACAAGAGAAGTCAAGCGGTGTCAGCAAAGCTTGTCAGATGATTTCCAGCAGAATGAAGAGACAACAGCCCCCACTTGAGAATCATTATTTTCGTCGTGCATTTGAAGCACTTTTCGTCAGATTGGAACGAAGCAAGTGCCAGCTGAGGGCAACGCTACCCCCTTCTCTCCCTCAGGAGAAAGAAGCCTTTTGATTAAGCCTCCTTCCCCTTCATCACACCTTAGCTTCAGTTCTCGAGTGCATCCCTCATGTTCGCCATTGCATTCTATCTGCTCGGTGTTGCTCTGAATTAGCAGCTGCCGCTAACTGGCTCTCATTTAGCAATTAGCACCAGTTTGCACAATGAAACTAACGGCAGGTCTCCCTCCCTAAAAATATAAACACATCAAAAGCGATTCAATTAGCTTGCCCACAAAACACAAATGGGAGATCATAGCATTAGGCAAATTAGAACGCGATGAAGGAGCAAAACAACACACTGAAACATGTTAATTAGAACTTTCAGGCATTACAGATAAAGAGGGAGATGGAATTGACCTGAAAGGAGAGGATAATACAAGGCTATTAGACAGTATCTCTGAAGCAAACACCAATAAGTCTGGCAATTCTAAAGACTTATCGAGGGTTGACTGATGGATGTGTAAGCGCTAATCATAGACTGATAGTTTGGTATTGACGACTGCAAATTAAAAACTAAAAGACCTGGTCCTATTTACCTACAATGTACAATTTGCTTAATCTTTTCTATGATACACCAATTTTAAATTAATGTGGCATGTTGATCAGCGTTGCCAGATCGACTAATAATTTCGACCTCTGTATGATGTGTGATCAATAATGAAAAAAAATTATCAAATAATGTACGATAATTTCTGAATTTTAAGGCATTTAAAAAATACTTCTCTGTAATCTTAGGGCTTCTATACTTATCGATCTAGCTTCATCTTTTGTCTACTGTTTGTGAGGAGAACATGGAGTTATGCACATTTTCTATCTCATCTTACGTTACATCTTCTCAGCCAAACAATGTAGAGATTGGCACTCTCTCGTGAGTTAACATTCCTGCCACATGCAACTGTGCTTAGGTCAGTAGTTTTCAGGTTGAGGTTGATAATTTAAGCAATAAAATAAATGAAAAAATGCTGAAAATGAAGGTGAGAAGGACAGGGGAGTTTGCCCTTCCGTTCTTGTTCTTCCCCATTCAAATGCGTCATGTGAATGTGTTTTTTTCAAAGTTAATCTCATCAAAACAAAGCCACGAAATCAGCTCATTACAGATACTCTGAATGGGCGCAAGCACATCTTATAGTGGGTTAAAATTTCCATGACAGCATCCATTTCGTACCACAAAATGAATCCCTCAAAATCTGGCAACATGCAGGTATCCAATGACAGCAACTTGGAGGTGGAGTTTGAATGTTCTCAACAAGGTACGCCTAGTTGTTGTTGTTTTTTAACACATTGTGGTAGTTTGCACATTGTGTCAAAACACCATTTGTCTAGATAATATCTGTATACTCTCTATTTGATTTGTGTACTATAATTTTCCTCCAAATACAATCATTTTGAGGTTCTGGTACGATACTTTGACATTTCCAACCTGGCAACACTGATATTGCTGGAACACCATTTCCAGCAACCAATTACATGTTATGGTCATGTTATGGCAGAGGTGGGTAAGGTCGGATTTGCAAAGCCGTGATCTTGCAGAGTTTTTATATATTGACTAAAACTCAACTGCTTGTAGATTTCTAGCAGCCCATTGATAAAACCTCAAAAAGCTTGTTCAAATAAGGTTAACATGGAAATCTGCAGATACAGTATGGGGCTCTCCAAAACTATTCCTGAAGTACATCTTCCCCCCCTGTGTTTTGGGCTTGTATTCTAGTCAATGTCTTATTGTTTAAGACAAGGGGAACCAATCTCACGCCTGGAAAGAAAGTGTTCTGCAAAATTTAGCTTCAATCTGCTCTATACACCAGCCAGGAGATTATAGTAATCTGAAAGACCTTGATTAGTTGGTTCAGAAGTGTAATTGCTGTTGGAGCTAAATTGTTTCAGAAAGATGGGATTTTTTTTTTTTTTTTTTTGACATGACCCTTGTTCCAAGACTAACAAATCATGTTGACCCTAGAACACACACAGTGCAAAATCAGAGCATGCTCAAGTGCTTATTTGGATGGTTTGCATGATCCTTTCTTGCCTCATTGTTATGAGTCAGCCTTTGAGTTGTCTGTGAGAAAAACAGATAAACATTGTAAATGGCACCTTAGAAATACCTTTTTGTCCTGTCTCTTTATCGGGAATTTTAGTCCAGGGTGCCTTTCCCTATCTTCACTGTAAATTTGCAGATATTTCTTACAGTTTTCATGTTTTGTGATACATATTATTATTATTTTTTTTGTTTTGTTTTTACTTATTTAGGTTAGATTGCATTATGGAACCTTGATCTTTCTTCCAACAACTTTTAACCTTGAAAAGTTAAAGAAGTGACTTCTACAAACATTTTTAATAGTTAGAATTAATAAACTGTCAGGGTTGGTGTTGTATTTTATGCTGCAAAAACCTGGTAATAGGCTGGTGGTACATTTTATGTTATTTTACAAACTTAGTTCTCTATATATTATTTCTTAAACAATATCTTGTCTCAAACTACTACAATGTCAATAAAAGTCACTTTGGTAAAGTGTACAGTTGAATTTTGAGTATCAAAAGTTGTCATAGCAGATATCAAGGTCCCATAATGCAATTCACAACAGTAAATAAACGGAAAACACAAAATAAAATATCAATTAACCGATTTTTTTACAGTGTAGTTCACAGCTCACTTCCACTTCTTTGTCATGTTTTATAGTGTCATTTTGTAATAATAATAATAAAAAAAAACGTTAAGAACGTTAATATTTATCAACTTAAACCACAATGTTATTGAGTAACGACAGTAAAGCTTGAGAATCGTTGTGTGTGGAAGGAAACAAGCTCAGATGAGCTTGAATGAGCAAAAGCGAATCTTTATCTGCCTCGTTTGTGCTGCTCCAGAGACACTCGGCTGGACTGCAGTGGTTATCGATGTGGACAGCAGCATTTGGTCAATACCTGAAGCAGCGCTCTAGCAGAGATCTCTACCGATTCGTGTAACACCTATGTTCTGGGTGGGTTGCAGGTCATGGTAGTGATTAAAGAACAAAAGCTTTAAATCTAGTCACTGTTTCTATCGAACTGACTTTTAATTTGATCATTTGCAAAACTTGGCCAATAATAAAAGTGGTCTTGTGGGACATGACATTTTATTTAACGGTATGTTCACTGATTTAGTAAAATGACCATAAAGCTCAACTTGACTTGAATTGAAATTGAAGGGGACACGGGGACAACAAATGCAATGCCTAATTTCTTTTAAATAGCATTCTATGATCTGCGAAAAGTAAAATGTTTATATATATATATATATATATATATATATATATATATATATATATATATAAAGTTATTCATTTGTTCCTCCTCCATTTCTTTGGTTTTATCACAGTGCTCTCGGGTGGAAGAACAAGGGTGCTATGACAATTTAAAGTTGAATCAAATCCAAACTGACAGTGGTTTTGTCTCTGATCAGTGGGTGAGATTGAGGGTGATGGTGAAGAGTTACCTGTGGGCTGACAGTCAAGACGATATTGATGGACTGCTCCTTTGATCTGGGCCGCTCCTGGGCTCGGGCTCCGACTGCTTTTAAAGGTGCTCCACCAGTTATTGAGGTCGATACCTGGCAGCTAACATGCTGTGAGTTGTTGCCATGGTTCCCTTGCTGAAAGACCAATCCCAATGCTGCTGACCCTAGTAACCTCAGCACAGTCCCAAATTTGCCTGCCTTTGAATGAGTAAACACTCCTATAGGGATAAATCAGAAAGACAAATCCCAAATCAATATCGTAATAATTTCTCCAAAAGAGGAAAAATAAGTTAAGCAAAGAAGACTTTCATATCTAGTAAAAGGCCACAGCAATTAAATTGGTCTCCACAGGACATCTCAATAATGTTGTACATTTTCCAAGCTATGCCTTCCAAATTCATTATATAGATCAAATCATCTAAATTGGCTTCATAGAAATGGTCCAAACAATCATAACATAATAATAATTAGAAGCCAATATGCAGTGTAGTTAGAAAATTAAATAAGCAAAATGCATACCAGGAAAATTAATTGCATTGGTCATTACAGGTCATTGAATATTACTTTTCTCAGACAGATTTTCAGTTTGTTAGCCAAAATAAAAATATTAAGTGGTCAAAATATTGTCCAAGAATGTCCAGGAAAATGTCTAACATATTAACTATAGTCCTGGACATAATAAATATTTTAGTATATGATAAATTTGCACAGGTTCTATTTTAAACGCTGTACTTAACCTTAGTCTGATGTTGTCTTGAGTCATGACAACCTGTTCTGGTTTTTCATTGACCTTCACCTGATTTTTAAATCTTGTACGCAGTACCCCAGAAGGTACTGTATTTAGACACTAACTTCACTTCTGTTAGCCAGAATTTTGCAATGGCGCTTAACCTAGTGGTCTCAAGGTGATATGCAAGTAAAGTACATGAATGTTTTTCACAAGCGCAAACACAATGCAGTTCTTCACATTACTGTAATGATCCATAAATGTGAACTTTTTTGGATTATACTAATTTTAGAAATGAATGCTATCTCAATTGATGTTCATTTATTCATTCCTTTTATTTTCAGATTAGTCCCTTTATTAATCAGGGGTCGCCACAGCAGAATTAACCTTCCAGCCGCAACCCAACACTGAGAAACACCCATACACTCTTACATTCACACACATTCACTACCGCCAATTTAGCTTATTCAATTCACCAATAGTGCATGTCTTTGGGATGTGGGGAAACCAGAGCACCTGGAGGAAACCCACACGAACACGGGGAGAACATTCAAACCCCACACAGAAATGCCAAGTGAACGAGCCGAGGCTCAAACCTGCGACCTTCTTGCTGTGAAACAATCATTCAACCCCCTGTGCCACTATGCCACCTCCCTCAGTTGATATTTTCTTGTCTATTTTTAAAACTATTAGCTTTAAGTCTGGTTTAAACAGTAAAATCTTAACATATTTTTGAGGCCACTGTACATGCATTTTCTTACTTTGTGTCTTTCTGATTCACATTACCACTGTATTCAGTTCAAATTTAATGAGGTGTGTATATGTGTGTATGCATATATATATGGGCAGAAACAAACTAGTCAATGTTTAATGGTTATACAACTTGTAGTATCAGTGGAGTCATGATGAAACTAGAAAATCGCTAGATGGACAATAATAAATAGCATTTCATTTTCCATTACATTATTATTACACCTTATTATGCATTAAAAATGGTAATATTTTGGTTTTGGGGGTGTCCAATAACAATCTGATAGGCGTGCAAGGTTAATAAACCCTTCATTGTCTTATAATATGCATTTATTTTTACCTAATTATCGTAACGACTCCCATATGATTTGTTCAGCGACTCCTTTGTTCCCAGACCCCTCCTTAGCACAATGCTTATCTGTGCTGATTGGCCAGATGACCCAGTCTGTTGTGCTTGGTCGACTGCGTTAGGTGCAAGAGGAATGCCCACCACGGCTTATCAACAATTTTGAAGTAGTCAGAGTGCAGACAGAGTGTAATCAGAGTGTAATCAGTGTATGCGTAAGCATACCTGCCAACACATTCTCCCCTGTTTCAGAACTATATCCGCCACCCTCCCATTTTGTTATTTCTTCTCATAATATTTTTTGCTGCTTGTTCAAACTACCTATTAAAAATTTGCTAAAATAACACGAATCTTGAGATTCTTTAAATTAATTGCTTTATGTTTGATCCACCTAAATTTGTTAAATTAACTTAATCTATTTGTGTTGGGACAACATGCCAAAATTATGTGGAACCCTGCATTTTTTTCAATGTATTAATATGTACAAATAACATTTAAAGAACCATTTTATAGCATTCATTATGAGATTTATTCTGTATAAGATTTTAAGTCAACTCATGCAACTGACAATGATTTTAGAGTACTACTATGCACACTGCGATCACTAATGCACAGGTGTTTGTTGTCTTGCTTCATAATTACTCTTACAAGGCAGGTTACATTAGCATCAGATTAACATTCAGATAAAAAAGCAAAGGTTAGAGGAGAAATGGTCAAATTCGCAATCTTGTCTTTCTCCATCCGTCCTCTTCTCTCCATTCCTGTTTAATGCACTGTAAATGCATGCCCTTCTTGGCCCCCTGTGTGTACTCCATTGCCTTTTATTCCACGTTCTTCCCTCTTTTTCTGCTGTTTATTCTTTTTCTTGGCACAAGAAACACCAACACAGCACTAATGCTGACCCCGCTGAGAACGCACTTTCTGACTGTCTCTCTCACACTTTCTTTCCCCCTCTTTCTTTTTCTTTCTCTCTTCTCCTCTCAACTTCACCCTAAACCAGGCGGCGCTTTGCGATCTAGTCTGTAGCCTGTGACCTTCGCTCTCACCCCTGGGGAGCAGTGAAAATGACTGTTCCCCAAATCCCTCCAGCTGAGAATCAGTGAGTATCTATAATGCTCTGATGAACTCCTCCTATGAATGATTTGTAGCCCTTTCTCCATCAGTAAATATAGGTCTTATCGACCCACGCACACCCCGTCTGCGCTGCTATTTGCTCAAAGACTCCCCCCGCTCCACTCACATTAGAAACACATTTGAGTTTCTGATGAAGAAGAGTGATCTGATTGGCCACTCCTACACAGCCAGATCTTATTAGTATTCATGGATAATATTTACACATACATTTCTGTCCATTTGGATTTACCCTGGAAGAAAAATATGGACATGCTGAAAGCATGTAAACCTGTATTCTTGTACAGTTTGAAAACCTTAAAAGTAATATAATACACATTATACTGATAATGCCCTAATATAATTTACATTTATATCCAGATGAAGCTAAAACATAAAATCATATATTTTTGTTCTAATTAGACTTTAAATTTTAACCCGCAAAAATAATTCCTTGATTTGAATGATTCGGACATACAAAGTTTCTTCAAGGAACTACTTGTAAATACATTAACTCTTGTTATTAAGGACACATATGAATGCTAAGTAAACTGCAGCCAGAAACATATTGCTCATGCTCGCACTGGTGCACAGATAACGTACAAGAGACCAATGGTGTAAAGATACAAATTACAAATACTCCAATTATACTGTAATTGAGTAGTTTTTTCTTGGGAGATGTAATTTACTAATTATGTTTTAAAAAAAACAGTGCTGTATTTGTACTTTTACTCCAATATTTTCCTTCAAACTGTAGTTACTACTTTATTTTTTTATTGCCAAATGTGATTGGCTAAAGTAGAAAAATCAGTCCTCATTCCGGTCCAATCACATTGTACATAGAAAGTAAAATCGCATCATACTGAATGACCTCAAGATATGGGCGCTTTATTAGCGCAGCAAACACTTTGCAAGAATTAAAAATGGCCAAGAAGACATCCACAAAATGACCCAGAGACTTTTTTCAGACTGCATGTCACTGATGAGTAAATGAATGATGTTGGCTTTATGATAACTGACATCACTAAATAGCCTTAAACAATCACTTAATGGAAAAAATGGAAAAACAAAGGAAGGGCTGAATGAATAGAGGTCAGAACGAAGAAGGGTTGGACCAAACTAATGAAGGAAGGAAGAAAATGAATAAAGGAACAATTTAAGGAAGGACTGAACAAACTAGGGAGGGAAGGAAGGAAGGATAAAAGGAACAAATCAATGAACAAAGGACCTAATAAAGGAAGGAACAAGAATATGAATGAATGAATAAATGAATGAGCAAACAAATTAAGGGAGAAATGAAGGAAAGACCAAATGAATGAAGGATTCAAGGGAGGACTGAAGAAAGGAAGGAAGGAAGGAACAAACAAACAAACGAACGAATGGATGAATGAACAAACAAACAAAGGACCTAATGAAGGTAGGAACAAAAATATGAATTAACAAACAAATGAATGAACAAACAAATGAAGGGTGGAACGAAGAAAGGACCAAATGAATGAAGGAAGGGTTCAAGGAAGGACTGAAACTAAGGAAGGTAAGAAGAAACAACAAATGACCAAAGGACCTAATAAAGGCAGGAACAAAAATATGACCGAACGAATGAATGAGCGAACGAATGAAGGGAGGAACGAAGGAAAGACCAAATGAATGAAGGAAAGATTCAAGGAAGGACTAAACAAAGGAAGAAAGGAACAAACAAATGAATGAATGAACATAGGACCTATTGAAGGAGTGAACAAAAACATGAACGAACAAACAAATGAATGAATGGACAAATGAAGAAAGGAACGAAGGAAGGACCAAATGACTGAAGGAAGGGCTCAAGGAAGGACTTAAACTAGGAAGGAAGGAAGGAATGAACGAACGAACGAACAAAGGACCTTATGAAGGACGAAAAATATGAATGAACTAATGAATGAGCAAAAGAATGAAGGACCGAAGGAAAGAATGAACAAACAAATGAATGAAGGAAGGATACAACAAACAATCAATGGAAGGAAGGTTTTAAGGAAAAAACAAATATATGAAGATAGCTAAATGCCTTACAGAATGTTACGTTTACACATCCCTGCAAAAACTGCATGCAAACACATCAACCTTTCACAGTGTAATACTCACTACTCTTGAGTACTTTTAAAAGGGCTACTTTTTACTTATATTTTGAGTAATATTTACAACAGATTCTTTTACTCTACTTGCACTACATTTTTGGCATTTTTTAAGCATGAGCACACATCACTTTGCATCTTATAAACACAAATTAGCCTTAACATTACATTCTGGATCACCCCTTTAACGTAATGATACTAAAAATTAAAATAAGTACTTGATTGAAATGGAAACAGGGTTTCTTAGGTTTAGAGGCTTGTCAAATGGTCAGGCAAAATACTCAAGAAACCTTATCCAGTGGATAACAGTGAAAATGTCACAAGTTGACGTGTTGACGGTTTCACTGGGTATCGGTCATCAGTACTTATAAGGGGTTAAGCACATCACTGTACACTCTCTCTAGCAGTAAAGCTTAAAAACAGTCCATGATCACTGCAGAAACTCTGCGAGAAAGCCCTCCTGCAGCCCCGGACATACCAGACATCACCCCTGCTGTTATACAGCAAAAACACACAAAAAAAGAAATGCTGGAGCCAAATATACAGCCTATCAGCTAGAGCAAGGCACACAGGCTCACTTGCTAATGAGAGACTAGTGTGCTAGAGCTACATGCTAAGTTTTCCCAAGGCAATTGGGACTTCCTACTGCAACACTTCAGCATCCCCCCTCCATCAAAAAACACAGGCAGTGTACAGCACCACCAAGCAGCAAACCCACAAAACTAAATTTAATCATCGGCACAGCGCTTGTTTCCCAGCGTGAGCCCCGCGTCCAATTATGAATTCATTTATTTGCGATTTATTTTATGACAAACGTGCAGCGCTCCGAACGTAATGGTGCACAAGCCTGTCGTGCGGCGAACGCCTCGCTGAGTGACTGAAAAGAAGCTAAGCGTGATGGGATTGCTCCAACCTCTAATGGGAGTTTGGAGATGCTGGGTGAGTTAATGCTGCAGGCTAATCCAGGAAAAATCACTTTAAAAAAAGGCAAAAGAAACAAAAAATGGCTTTAACGCAATGAGATTTCAAGGCTGAAAATAGACTGAATAACCATGACTAATAAGGGCCTGGTTAATGCTTCGTATAATCTCGCCAAATTAATATGTTAGACACAATTGGCACGTAATTAATTCCTGCGAGTACACCCAACAAGAAGATTTATTTTCAAATGTCAATCAAGCTGTAAAAGCCCACCCCAGCAGAGGGATTACACTACACGGCCGCATAATTCTAATTATGTGGTTATGTTGAATTACACGGTTATATTGACCATATACACTGTGTATGTATAAACAGCCATTACCTGGGCAGTAAAAATCACCACTGACAAGGGCCGATCATCAAAAGCAAGGTCATTCTAATAGATGAACAGTCTGCCTGTAGCTTTGGTTTTTATGACTTCATAAAGAATGGGTCTCAATGGGACCATCAGCATCCCGGCTATCTCGCAGTGTGATCTCTCGCCCTCCGTCTTCTGAAGTGCCAGGCCTCGTGTCTGTGGTGGCGCAGCGGCCTGGTGTCTGGCTTGAAGTCAAGAGTCAAGGTTGGGGAGAGGAGAGTGACGAGGAGTGGGGGACGACTGACCGCCTCTGAGGGGGGAGGCTTTGATCAGAAAGCAGATTTAAGCTGGAGTGACAGTCCACCAGTGCACAGCTTTGTCCTGGCCCCAGCTCAAACGCCATTCGACTGCAAGCACAGGGTGCCAATGCAGGGCATGTGTGTGCGCGTGTGTATCAGTGTACCCAGATGACATGCTCCCACACGCTAACACTGACACACACACACACATAAACATCTGCTGGTAAACAAGCGCAAACATAGACAGACACTCAAAGCAAACAGAAACAGACTGGAAATTCTATGCATACAAATATGATCATTCAATATTTCTGCGAACACTGGTGCTTTGGATTTTACGTATAGGAGCTAGATCTGATTTTACTTTGTTGCTCACACTGTGGAAACCATTGCTTTAATGGATCAAAAAAGTCAGTGAATTGGTGTAAAGTACATTATTATTTTTTTTATTTTGAGAAAAGTCATCTAACATTACAAAACTTCAGGCCTCTTCAGCAATTCACCTTCAAACTAAAACATATTTTTCCTCCCCATTTTGGCTTTCTGTCCAATTTATGTTAACAAAATAAATATTGTGTAAAGTTGGTAAATGAAAAAAAAGATGTTTTCCTGTTTTTTAAAATGTGATACAGTCATGTGTTCAATTCGTCTTAAAGCAAGAGGGTGGATTCCACTGTTTAACTCTTTGATGCACAACATGGGTCTAAAATGACCTAAACAAGTTTATTTTTCTATATCTTTGCAATATTTTAACTTAATCACTTAGTATTTTGTGTGTTTGTGTGTACACTTAGTGTTTTTCATAAGCACAAAGCTTTGTATTTTTTTTTTCTTTTTTACTTTTTGAATAAAAACCATTTTTGTGTCACTACCCTTTTAATCCACACCATTGGGTCTGAAATGACCTGCATTCATATCCTCTTATTTCAATCATGGCTAAGGTTTTTTTCTTTTTTCTTCTTTTCTTTTTTTGCAGAATCTTTAAATTAAAGGCATTTTGTTGTTTACAAATTACAGGTTTCATAAAATATCTTGTTTTACTCTCACACAAATACTTATGTTTAGTGCTGTTTTTGTATTTGTACATCAATTTTAAAATAAGTGTCAAAAATTACCCATATAGAAACCTATGCTGTTTCATAATTGTTGCAAAAAGGAACCATTTACTGCTAAATACTGTTCACCTGGCACATTTTACAACTCAACATGGCTGATATCTGATGGTTTTATATACTTATTTTATAGATAGAAATGTATATTTTGACAGACGGACAGACAGACGGACGGACGGACGGACGGACGGACGGACGGACGGACGGACGGACGGACGGACGGACGGACGGACGGACGGACGGACAGACAGACAGACAGACAGACAGACAGACAGACAGACAGACAGACAGACAGACAGACAGACAGACAGACAGACAGACAGACAGACAGACAGACAGACAGACAGATAGATAGATAGATAGATAGATAGATAGATAGATAGATAGATAGATAGAAGTCAATAGCTGGTGTTCTACTGTATGTGCAAGAGGCCTGTAGTTGTAACAACTGTAAACATGTAGTTGTCATTTGTGAGGAATATAAGCACAGAGATGGCAATATGAGATGGCACTGTTCATGTGTAATTTTATTTCGTCAGTGTTTTGTTCTTTTATTTAGGCATGTGCATTAGAGTAGCACTACAGTGATAACAATAATTATAATAATTTCAGCTTGTTGTTATCAGCGATTGATATGTTTTGAAAAATGGCATATAAACATATTCCAGATCTTAAATGTGTTTGTCTGAATAATTGCTAAAACATGTATTGTATATTTTCAATTATTATTATTAATTTTTTTTTATTATTTTTTTTTTCATGTTTTCACAGACAGGTAATTTTTGACCCATGTGTGTAAACTTGATGTTGTAATACAAAAACTAAAAAAAATAATAATAATCATTAATTTGTGGTGAATGAAAAAAGTACATTGAATATTGATGCATAATTATATTTATGGATAAATAAATATATAATGCTGAAATAAATTGCTTTAAGATGATAAAAGCAAAACATTCCCATTGAAGAAGAATATAGCATAGGGAATGAATATGGGTCATTTCAGACCCATGTTATGCATTAGAAGGTGTTTTTATAGCTTGTGCATCAAAGGGTAAAGATGATCTCCAGTTCGGTAAAGATTAATGACAATTTGAAAATACCTCAGACCGCATGTATTAATCCTTGAAAAGACAGTGCCGGCAAAATAAAATGAATGAATAAACCAAATAAGTATTGAGTGTTTCATTATTTTTAATGTAATAAAAATTACAGTTAATTTGCTTTTTTTTCTCTCTCTCTGATTGCACGCATTGCTGTATCTTGTGTGTTGCATCTTTAGCATGTGTACATGGAGTAAAACCTTGTTGCTAGTGTAGCGGAGGCCAGTTAGTGAAGTGCTGTGCAGGTAAACCTCACTCCTAAAGGTACTCTAGATGCTAGATGTCATGGCCTTTAGCCTCCTTGGTAGAGCAACAGACTCCTATTTGGATGGTTGCCAGTTCAATCCCAGCGCAGAGCAGGTTGGGTGGTGTAGGACCGGTGAGGGTTACATTGGTGCCATGACCCGGATGGGAGTGAGGTTTAGGTAGGTGAGTGTAACAGAGGCCAGCTGGTGAAGTGCTGTGCAGGTAAACCTCACTCCTCTGACCTCTAAAAAGATGCTCTAGTGACAGACGCTATAGTGGTTTTTAGCCTCCTTGGTTGAGCAACTGACTCCTATTTGGAAGGTTGACAGTTTGATCCAAGCTTAGAGAGGGTTGGGTGGTGTAGGACCAGTGGGGGTTATGGCTGATTTATATTTCTGCATGAAGCGCACCTCTCAAAATTTTTTTTTTACTACACGTTGCAACGACACGTATTGCAAGCTCTGTGATTGGTCGGCTTGGTAGTGCTGTAGAGTGTGGGCGGGACCGAGAGCCGTGCAAACTTATTGAAGCGATTGTTTACAAGTGTCAAGTCCCGTAAAGGAGGTCCTGATGGAAAGTTTTGTTTTGTGTTTACCTTATAATTAAAGTTGTTGCATGTACCCTGGTTCCCGTATCAAAAATGAAAAGTTTGAGCTACTTTAACATAAAGTTAGCGTTAAAAAAAATAAAAAACAGGGAGGGACCTTTCTCGAAAATTCAAAATGAAATGGAAGGACACTGTTTAAAGGAGGTTTAATGTTTTCACACGCCACCTTCAGCTTTTTAAAAAGGTTAGTTATGTGTTTATTACACATGCTTTAATGAGAATCTTAGCTCCAAAATTATTAAATCTAATAAACAGCAACCTGTGATTTTTCTTGTTCAATTTATGGGATATGAGCTGACAGTATGAGCTGATCTGTACCAATTGATGAACAGTGCTTGCACTATTGTCTTTTATGCCTCGATTTAGCAAATTATGGTTGCTGATTGTGTGCCCCATAGTTGGATGTTGCCCCTGTTAGTTATGTTCTGGCACTGGCTCTGTGAAGAGAGAAGATTTACTTTTTATTTTTGTTCTGCACCAGAACACAAGGGCATTTCAGATATTTTAGTGTTGATGAATAAATTTTGGAAAAAGCTACAGTTTTTAAATGAAAACTATTTTAAAATGAATGTAGCCTTTAAGAAAGCCAGGGCATTCTAGGTACATTTGCATGTGTGCATTACTATAACAAAGTGGCAGTCTGCAATTTGGCTTCACTGCAACGATAATTGACAACAACAAAACAGTATAGCTGCACCATTAAGAAGCTATTTTGAAAGCTGTTGAGCTGCTGTCAACACACATCTTTCCCTCCGTATAGACACCACATTGCATAATAAAACTGGAAATGTTCAAAGCACGAAAACATCAGAGGAGTGTTTTAAGATGTTTGCTAACACCAAGATTCGAGAAGACAATTAATGCTAGCACGTTCCCAGGACATTAGCCATTCATTTTAATTCTATGTAAATACCAGTCATAACAGCCACCATTATTATTGTTATTCAGCCAAACGCACTTCCCCATATGCTATTTGCACTGCTGTGCTTCTATGACACTGGCTTATGCATCTTTTCTTTATTAAAATCTCAAGGCAGAATTAGCAAGAGAATATGCTTAACCTCATATACCTTTCACAGCAGAAGGATATATTGCCTCTTCTCTATTATTAATAAAATCACAAGCACATGGGGGCTGGGGTGTAATATCAGTAGCTGTAGGCAGGATGAGCACTATATTGCTTTAAAGAATGTTTATGTGTGTATTCGAGGCAAGTGTCAGGTCTCATATCTAGAGGCTCAGCGCGGTCTTCGTTGGTAACAGCACAGAAGTGGAGAGGGGGTGCAGTTATGACCGCTTTGAACAGCTAAATCCCACCTCATTCACCCGGCCTATAACACATGATGACGATGGCAAGACTAGGGTTCTCCATGGGTGCCAATTATGAGGTCTGCCCATACTAATTAATGCATAAACACCCAAAGGCGGTTAAAATAAAGTTGTAGAAGCTTAAACGTGGGTTTTACACTTTTCACTAAAAATGCTTTTCAATAAAAAAATGTTTAAGATTTTGTGCACCTGAGGTAACCATAGCAACAGAAGGCTCCTTGTGCACATTCTGGTTAGGATAATTATTAAACCTTACTGTGATAAAACTATAAATACAGTCATTAGTTTTCTTTACAGGTTATCCCATAAATACATTCCATATATACCCTTACACACTTTCTATAGACAGTAATGTTTATACTGTACAGACTGTTTATTCCGTCCCCTACTTCAACTCTACCCCTAAAATTAACCCTCACTGGAAATAATCTGCGTTTTTGCTTGGAGAGTTTATTCCCCCATAAGGTCGGAATAAACTGGTATTGCTATTCTTGTGCGCCCATTTTGTGAAAGGTGTGAAGGTACACACAAATTCAGCAATAACATTAAATATCGCATTATGTTTTGTAAACATTTTTATTTGATACCCATGTGATTGCTTAAAAACAAATATAGAAATGTTCAGTAATAGTATCACTTGGGTATGTGACATCAATTTGTAATGAATATACACTCATTTTATTAGATACACCTGTCCAAATGCCTGTTAATGCAAATTTCTGATCAGCCAATCACAGGGCAGGGACGCAATGCATTTAGGCGTATACGCATGGTCAAGACGATCTGCTGCAGTTCAAATTGAGCATCAGAATGAGGAAAAAGGGTGATTTAAGTGACTTTGAACATGGCATGGTTATTGGTACCAGACGGGCTGGTCTGAGTATCTCATAAACTGCTGATCTAATAGGACTTTTATGCACAACCATCTTTAGGGTTTACAGGGAATTGCCTGAAAAAGAGAAATCCAGTGAGTGGCAGTTCTGTGGGTGCACATGCCTTGCTGATACCAGAGGTCAAAGTAGAATAGCCAGTCTAGTTTGAGCTGATAGAAAGGCAACAGTAACTCAAATAACCACTTGTTACAACTTAGGTATGCAGATGAGCATCTCTGAACGCACACCATATCCAACCTTGAGGCGGATGAACTACAGCAACAGAAGACCACACCGGGTGCCCCTCCTGTCAGGTTAGAACAGGAAACTGAGTCTACAATTCACACAGGCTCACCAAAATTAGTCAATAAATGATTGGTAAAACGTTGCCTGGTCTGAAGAGTTTCGATTTCCGCTGCAACATTCGGATGGTAGGGTCAGAATTTGGCAACAATACCATGAAAGCATTGATCCGTCCTGCCTTGCATAAACGTTTCAGGCTGGTAGAGGTGGTGTAACGATGTGGGGAATATTTTCTTGGCACACATTGGGCCCATTAGAACCAATTGAGCATTGTGTCAACACCACAGCCTACCCGAGTATTGTTGTTGACCATGTCCATCCCTTTATGACCACAGAGTACCAATCTTCTGATGGCTACTTTCAGCAGGATAACACACCATATCATAAAGTGTGAATCATCTTAAACTGGTTTCTTGCACATGCCAATGAGTTAACTGTACTCAATGGCCTCCACCATTAGAGCACCTTTGGGATGTGGTGGAATGGGAGATTCGCATCATGGATGTGCAGCTGACAAATCTGCAGCAACTATGATGCTGTCATGTCAATATAGACCAAAATCTCCGAGTAATATTTTCTGTACCTTGTTGAATCTATGCGACAAAGGATTAAGGCAGATCTGAAGGCAAAAGGGAGTCCAACACGGTATTAGTAGAATGTACCCAATAAAATGGCTGTGAGTGTATATTCCAAAATCAGATTTATTTAATTACACTGAAACTGAACAGGATCTAAATGTTAATTTTGACCTCTTTGACATTTACTATATGGACAAAACATGTAAGTTTGTAGCTACAGTACATAGGCCTAACATCATGTGGGGACCAAAGCACGCACTGCATGATATAGGCCCTATTATCTGATTTGTGCCAACTCAGTAGGCCAAGTGCGAAATGTGGCACCTGCCCAAAAACATTTTAAGCTGGAAAGCAATTTTATACATAATTCTAACAGAACACACTTCAACCAAGGGAGGTCAGTTAACCCACTAATTTGTGTGACCTGGCTCACGCTCTGACTAAATGACAGAATTTTAATAGTGTGTGAAATAAAAGATGCCAAGTTTTATTTTATGGTGAACTTTTCTTGTAGGATTATTACCTAATGTGCTATGGCAAATTTTCAGCAAACCTACATAAATTTTGTAGAAAATTTCCTTAAAAATTGGACCACTCTAAAAGTCAGTATGTAATTTGAACACTGGGATCTCCATCATATCGCCTATGGATAGTGTGGGCAGTTGTGATGTGCGGTGGGGTTCTGCAGAGATGCTACCAGCGCTGTTCCTGGAGCCTTCTTTAAATATTTACACTCAGCAGAGCAGAGATAAGGCACTAAGGCGATGCAATAGAGAAGCCAGCCACCTCCACATGGTAAAGCGAACATATAGGGAAGCAGTCTGTCGTCTGTGAGTTACTGTGTGTTTTTATCTTGATTCTAAGGCCCCGTTTACACTAATGCGTTTTAGTTTGAAAACGCATAAGTTTTGCTACGGTTACGCCAACCGTCCACACTACGCCGGAGTTCTCGAGCGCCGAAAACGGAGCGTTTCGAAAACGCTGGAGAGGCCGTTTTCATTTTGAAACGCTGCTGCTCCGTCTCAGTGTGGATGGGGAAAGACGGAGACATCTGAAAACGGAGGCGGGGCTGCAGACGTTCGCCTCTCTGATTGGGGCTTTTCCTGAATATTAAGTAGCCTAACACACAGTTCAGTCCTGAATCTTCTCCTTGTAAGTTCAGACTTCGCAAGTTTGATCAAGGCTGCAGTCTCTCCTTCTCAGTTTGATATGGAAAAGCAGACTATACCGAGGACACGGGTAAATCTTCAAAGGGAACAGTGTACTTTATAACTTCATTCACATCACCCTGGCTTTGTTGTTTCACTTTCTCAACAATAAAATGTAAACATGATTTAAGGAACTGCCTATTTTCATTTTAATATTAGCAACTTAGACAGCAGACATGTGGAGGCGCCGTGCTGTATAAGATGAGCGTCATCTTCACTGTCTGGATATTTATAACAAAACGGAGCCGATAACAACTGCCTCCTTTCAATTTCAGTGAAAATACGAAACATCCCCTCTCTTTTGCTGAGTATCAGTTTTAAGAATCGATAATGGCCATTTTAAAAGTATAACATACAATAAGTTTATACATTATAGGAAATAAAGGCAAGCGATAAGTCAATATACAGAATGTACGTGGTTACATTAATCATTGACTTATCTTTGCGCTCAGCCAAAACACGTTACCTGAGAACAAGTAATAGATACCAATGCCCAAAGTCAGGGAATATGTCGTTAGATAAAGACAACAAGATGAATGAAATATCCCGTTTAATAAATATAGTGAGATTAGATCCAGCGGGAGATGCTTGATGAGAAGTCCGACTAGCAGAGCTCTCATCTGGGTACATGGGCTGCAGCGCTTGCCCGAGAGCGTCTGTGTGGTCACGTGATGTGCGTTTTCAGCGTTTTGGTGTGGACGGAGAGCTGTTCAGAAACGCTGGGTAAAACGCGAGTGTGGACGCGGATCGTTTTCATTCTACAACGCCGTTTTAAAACTAAAACGTACTAGTGTAAACGGGGCCTAACACACTAACATTGAGTCGCAGAGACTGATCAGGATAAAAGTGTGAGATAGAAAGCGCGAGAAACAGGAGAGGTGAGAGACAGAGAAAGACTGCACAGACAAACGCTTTCAGTGACAAAGATGGAGGAAATATAGAGATACAGGAGGATAAAAGAGTGAGAGATAAAAGTGAGATTAGATGCAGAAAAGAAAAAAAAAACAGTCTGAACATGTGATTAAGGGCCTGGTATAAAAGGGAAAAGGAGGAGAGTGTTTGAGGGGACAGTGTGAGGGAGTTCTAAATGTGTCAAATGGATGGATGTGATGCCGGGCTGTGTGGCCCACTCTCCTCTCCCCCATAATGCCGTGAGCATGGCAAGCACTGCCGGGTCAGCCTCATAGCATACTAATGAGATTACAGCCCAGTGTGCCACTTCAATAGAGCTGCACTGAATCCCCCTCACACTGACTATACAGTACATGCTAAAGCAGAACAGTGCTCAAGTGAGATCTCACAGTCTTGGACCCATTTGAAGGAATTCCACTCCATTTTTATGGTCCAGTTTTCCTAGCAAAACAAAAGCAAACAGTGATCTTTAGCAGGAACGTTTTGCTAACAATTCATGTAATGAAAAACATAAGTTTCTGGAAGACATGCACTGCATTTTTTTTAAAATTGTGCCTGAATTTACGCAATACCTCAAGGTTTCCTGGGCTCTCCCGCACACAGTGAGAGATGACTGGATGAAAGCGAAAAGATAAATGTATTCCCTTTATCAGCCAAAGTATTATTCCTTATACTAAATTAATCATTCTGTTCTCAAGAGGTCTGAATCTGAAAACCTTCTTTTCAAAGAGGACCTTTTTTGCGCTGAAGCAGAGCCCCCTCCAAAAAGCTGATAATAACGGTGAAGGATGGCGCTATCCTCTTCATTTCCCATCTTCTCCTCTTGCTCCTTCCATTCAAAGCCACATAAAAGGTGTTCTCTCATGCAAGAGCAAAGGTGCTAAAGGTCAGGGTCATCTCGGTACACGCGCCTAGACGGAAAGAAAAGTGAGGCTGAATGAGACAGCAGCACAGTCCGAGAGAAAAGGGAAATCTCAGCACGTCTACAACAGGGCCAGTCTAATGCGAGTGGACGTTTTCATCTCTGTGGCAGAGCTCCAGTCCAACCTAATTGGGACAATTCCCACTAGTGATATAATTTCATTCCTACCTCAGTGTGACTCGTATGATCTCATGCTGCAACCTCTTACTTCTCCTCTGATTCCCCGTCTCGCGCTCTGCCACGTAGGCGACCGCTGTACTACCAACTGGAGTTTGATCTACAACCAAAAGAAAGTCCGGGGTCTTGCCTGAAATTGTCTATGACAAATTAATGTGCTTGTGAAACATTGTGGGGAGCATGAAATACAACTTGTGGTCTTATCACACAAAGCTTGTGTTGTCACAACCGAGCAAGCAGGATTCATCCTAACTAAAAATGAGTCTGTGTTTTCCTTCCTGTTTCATCTCACTAACGTTTATGTTATGCTGCGAGCGACTCCACTGTGTTATGAGCTCCAAGCCGTAAGCGCCCGCTGTGCAAGAACACTTAAAAGGATGTCAGAAAGTCGAGTGTGATCACAGGTCACAGATGAGAGGGTGGAGGGTTGTGATGTAAGCGCTGGAGGGATGTCATCGATGAGGGGTGTTGGGTCGGGTGAAGAGTGCCCCGGGGTTGGCTGGTAGGGGTCGCTCTGGGAGTTGGACCGGCTGAGCAGACAGGAGTGGCACCAGGCTCTCCCTGCGTGTGTGGAGCAGTGGGGTACAGTGATCGTACAACCTTTTAGGTGCTAGAATCCAGTCAGCCTCATGTGTTTATGCAAACAGATCAGTTGCCATGACTATCGAGGCAGCAGCACATTTACGTGATGTCACCTTGGCGGTGAGGGAAAACAATAACAGCGAAACATGACTAGTTCAGGACCATGCAAAGCAGAATTAACATTGACAAATCGGAGATACTTGTGATGTCTTAATTAAACACACCGGTTAGGAGAACAGCTCACCTTAAGAATACAATTTAAGCATTGCTATCTCACCCACACATTGTTCCATAACTGTATGACTGATGTTTTTCAAAATGTCTCCTTTTGTTTAGCAGGAATGTTCAGGCTAGTCCTCTTTTTCTATACAACAAAGGCATATAGTGAACAGGGGCTTTAAAGCTAAAAAGCACCATAAAAGTAATCCATACAACCAGTGTGTTGCATTCTAAGTCCTCTGAAGCCATAAGAGAGCTCTTAAATTATTTAAGACTAAAACATTGCAATAACATTGTTCATTGATTTTGCACATCCATTTTCTTGTCTTGCTGTTTTTAATGTTTGCTTTTCTGTGATGATTTCTATATTGTTGTTGCAGACTGTCTGCAATTTTGTCGCAATGATTATGTGATATAGCTGGCCAGCTTAAATGAGGTCGTCAAATTGCCAAAATGACTGGTAATAATCTTGAGAGCATAAGTACAAATGTAATGAAAAGTAAAAATCAATCAGTGATGTTTTTCCATTGCACTTTCACAGAAATAGTATTATGAAAAACATTTGAAATGACTGTGTGAAAAAAGTTTTTTGAAATTGTTGCAAATTTGTTAAAAATAAAAAACCTGAAAAATCACATGTACATAAGTATTCAAAGCCTTTGGTCAATACTTTGTTCATGCACTTTTGGCAGCAATTGCAGCCTCAAATCTTTTTGAATATGATGCCATAAGCTTGGCATACCTGTCGTTGGGAATTTTTGCCAATTTCTCTTTGCAGTACCTCTCAAACTCTTTCAGTTTGGATGGGAAGCGACAGTGTACAGCCATTTTCAGATCTTTACAGCGATGTTTAATAGGATTTGGATCTGGGCTCTGGCTGGGCCATTCAAGGACATTCACTAAGTTGTTGTGAAGCCACTCCATTAAAATTTTGGCGGTGTGCTTTGGGTCATTGTCCTGCAAGAAGATGAACCGTTGCCCCAGTCTGAGGTCAAGAGCACTCTGAAGCAGGTTTTGATTCAGGATGTCTCTGTACATGGCTGCATTCATCTTTCCCTCTATCCTGACTAGTCTTCCAGTTCCTGCTGCTGAAAGACATCTCACACAGCATATTGCTGCCATCACCATGCTTTACTGTAGGGATGATATTAGCCTCAATTTAGCCTCAATACTTATGTACATGTGACTTTTCAGGTTTTTAATTTTTAATAAATTTGCAACAATTTCAAAAATTCTTTTTTTTCACATTGTCATTATGGGGTATAGTGTGTAAAAATTTGAGGAAATAAATGAATATAATCCATTTTGAAATAAGGCTATAACATAAAAATGGGGAAAAAGTGAAGCGCTATGAATACTTTCCGGATGCACTGTGTGTGTGTGTGTGTGTGTGTGTAAATGTATATATATATATATATATATATATATATATATATATATATATGAAGTTTGAGAACATTAGTCTTGTAATTTCAGGTTGTTGCAAAAAGAAAAAAAACCTTTCTATAAAAGTGAATGTAATCCATAAAATGTAATATAATACAATACTAATTACTAGGGTATATTCTCTAATATAATACTAACATTAAATGTGCAGAAAATAGTGTTGAATGTTGGCAGAAAAACAAAAATAAATAAATAATTGTAGAATTAATTATTTAAAAAAACTAAAATCTAATTTCTGGATGAACGGTTGCTTTTTTCTATGCGTCTATGAAGTCAAGAACTGAAGTTCCTTCTGCTCAGACACAACTTCATGTAATATCATGCATCTTACATGTAGTTGTGTCTAAGCATAACAAATGGGTCCGCCGTTGACGTCATACAGGCTTTAAATTTTAACGATTTAGCCCCAAAGGTAAATGTGTGCGCCAGAAACTGCAGGGCACCCTGAATGTGTTTTACTCCATGTCCATGGCCCAGTTTGGAAGGTGCAAGGTTTGACCTGGTCAGGGCTAGGCTCAGTGGGAACCAGCTGTTTCAGACTCTGTGAGACAGAGGGTTAGCCATGGGAGGGAGTGATGAGCCAGTCATCAGGGCTTACACTGCCCAGCTGTGCCACCGAGCCTGGCAGACTCACACCTGCCCTTAACCCGCTGTGCAATAACACCAAGCACACACCTGCTTCTTCTTTCCATCATCCTCTGTCCCTCGGTAGAGCACTCTGGCCAATGAGGAAGAGGCAGGACTCGTCTGTGTCCCCAGACAACTGACCCATTACGTGAGTCTGCAGTAAAGGAAATCGCACGCACTTTGACATTTTGCCTCATATCTTTCAGTGTATATTTTTTTTGATAGAGACGGGCTAATGTGTCATGCGGCGCAGTTTCCACCCCTTCATCCAACCCCCACTCCGGGCTAATTCTCTCTGGCAGGGAGACCTGTAAAAATCAATAGGGAAAATGTCCTGAAACAGCCAATCTAGCAACCATCTGCCCTGGTACTCCACTGAGACAAAGACCAATGTCCCCTGGGATAGTGACGGAAGAGACAGACAGCACAACACGCATACAAACTCAATTACTCACTACAACTAAAACAGTCTTTTATTTTGCAAACTCAGGCTTACTGTCTTATACTGCCTGCCACTTTTTTTTCAGCTAAACTAGTGTTAACATAAATACAAACATTTAGATTGGTTTGCGTATTAGTCTTTTCTAATCTCAAGCAATTTTTCTTAAGAATAAACTATAGCTAACAAATGCAGTATTAAGTAAATGCATTGAGCTATAAATCTGTGTTAGATGCTGTCAGAACCTATTAAATGATTAAATGTAGCATTTGCTTTGTTAATCAAACATAGAATTCAATTATTCTTATCATGACATTTTCTCTCATTCTTAGTAATTTAATTGCTATATGTAACTAATGAATTTTAATAAGGAAACAGTTTTATTTTCAAAGTAATGTTGGTGGCTCCTAGGAAAAACAATAGAACAAAAATCGGTATGGCTAGAAAATCTAAAACCACGGCATACCAAAAATATATAGCAGTAAACAAAATGATGGCAGAATGAGACATTTGTATATCACTTGCTTTAATGAGACCACAAGTTTAGGTTAGTGGAATGTGAAAAACACAAAATTATTATCAAATTATTTTTGTTGGTAGCGTCACAGTAGCGCAGGGGGTAGCATGATCACCTCACAGCAAGAAGGTCGCTGGATCGAGCTCCGGCTGGGTCAGTTGGCATTTCTGTGTGGAGTTTGCATGTTCTCTCCGAGTTCGCGTGGGTTTCCTTCGGGTGCAAAGACATGCGCTATAGGTAAATTGAATAAGCTAAAATGTCCATAGTGTATGTGTGTGAAAGAGCGTGTATGGGTGTTTCCCAGTGTTAAGTTGTGGCTGGAAGGGCATCCACTGTGTAAAACATACAGTTGAAGTCAGAATTATTAGCCCCCCTTAATTATTAGACCCCCTGTTTATTTTCCCCCCAATTTCTGTTTAACAGAGAGTAGATTTTTTTTCAACACATTTCTAAACAATAGTTTTAATAACTGATTTCTGATAACTGATTTATTTTATCTTTGCTATGATGACAGTAAATTATATTTTTATATTTTACTAGATGTTTTTCAGGACACTTCTATACAGCTTAAAGGGACATTTAAAGGCTTAACTCGGTTAATTAAGTTAACTAGGCAGGTTAGGGTAATTAGGCAAGTTATTGTATAATGATGGTTTGTTCTGTAGACTTTCAAAAAAATTTGCTTAAAGGGGCTAATAATTTTGTTCTTAAAATGGTGTTTAAAAAAATTAATAACTGCTTTTATTCTAGCCAAAATAAAACTTTTTTCCAGAAGAAAAAACATTATCAGACATACTGTGAAAATATCCTTGCTTCGTTAAACATAATTTGAGAAATATTTAAAAAAGCAAAAAAAAATTCAAAGGGGGGCTTATAATTCTGACTTCAACTGTATGATGGATAAGTTGGCGGTTCATTCTAATGTGGTGACCCCTGATGAAGAAAGGGACAAAATGAAAATAATAAATGAATGAATTACTTTTGTTGGCAAAAAAAGACATTTTACAGGTAAATTAATGCAGAGTAAACAAAAATCTTACAAGTTTAAGTATGCAAAGTGACTACATTCGGTTATTATTAATTATGTTTATTAGTTATTAATTATTGTTTTCCTTTTTTCTCTCTTTTATTTAATTGGCAGCCATTCTCCTGCACATTTTTCAGTAAGTAGGTTTTTCTTGATCACAAAACGCTCTCCAAACAAACACACTTAAATTTGCTTAGAATATTTACAATAACATAACATCAATATGTTTGAATAAGGGGTAAAATATAAACTTTCATTGGCCAGACATTACTTCTGGCAACATTATGCACACACACACACACACACACACACACACACACACACACACACACCACATGTATTAAGATTAAACATCTGAATGTAAAATGTGTCATCTTAGACGTCATACATTGTGATGAATTTTAACACTACAAGCAAGTTCATATTATTTAGACTACAGATAGATAGATAGATAGATAGATAGATAGATAGATAGATAGATAGATAGATAGATAGATAGATAGATAGATAGATAGATAGATAGATAGATAGATAGATAGATAGATGAGCACGAATTAAGTAAACGTTTGCAGTATGAGCGGTCAGTTACAGGACTGCTATGGGCAACAATCATTATTTAGAAATATTACACTTTTTAGGTTGCGTTTTTATGGATTTCAGGAATTAACTGCTATTAGGAGTGTTTCTGGCTTGCCCACAGGGTGAAAAACCATCCTGATGAGTCAATTACCCTTTACAGAACAATAACCAGATCAGTACTGCAAATCAATGCCATCAATTGCGTTGCTGAAACAGTTGCAATGCTCTTTGCGGTAATTTGTGCCATTAGAGAAGCTAAAACTCATTTCTAAGTGCTAAGCCTCTTATTTCAGAATTAAAATGTTTAAAGTAGCCCCGATCTTGTCTGTGAAGCGCTTAATCCTACTACTTGTGAAACATATGAGAAGATCTTCAGACTTTTTTTCAGCATTCGCCTACGCTTGAACATTGCATCATAACATTAATTATTTTCCAAACGACAGTTCCAACTTTATAGGCAGCTTTGCGCTGTGAGATACCCGTAATGTATCATTTCCAGCAGATATGACTACATAGAGACTTGCCTCACGTTACAATCTGCAACTTCTGCTTCTGTTTGTTGCGTTCTCTCCGGCCGTATGAGCGACGCCAGTGCGCTGCCGCTGCTATATAGCTCTCTAAAAATAGCTCACCTTTCACTGCCTTCTACGGCCCGATTGACAAGTGTCACGAGCCAATCGCGCTATATTATTCAGATTTCACTCCTCCTCTTTAGCCATTTAAGCACCGCCTTACTTGGACGCCAGTGAGATCATCAACCTTATTTACCGTATATGGTCACGCACGGAATTGATTGACAACAAACCACGCCCCCTCGGCTCCCTTTGCTTCCTCTCGCTCGCGAGGCAGCGAGCCCAGCAACTTGCCTTGGTGATCCACGGCATTCAGGAGAAAGGCTACCTGGAATTTATAGCGCAAAAGACACAGAGGCAATGCGGAAATAGGTGGACACTTCATGTCACCGAGTTTGCATCCCACTCCCAGGCTGAGGATCTGAGAGTTCGCGGGGACTGCAATTAAGTGACAAGAATTGTTTTTTATTTTTTCCTTCCTTTTTTTTCCATTAGCGCTTAAAACAACCAGCTTTAACTACACTTCACGGAGGATTTGAAGCATTCCTTTTTGCGTCTGACAGCGGGCTGAGAAGAAAACAATTTATACCTGAGGATCAAAGCATCAGTTTTGTTTTTCTTGTGAGCATCAACATGGACGTGTTGGCGAATTACAGTATTTTTCAGGAACTTCAGCTGGTGCACGACACGGGCTACTTCTCAGCGATGCCGTCGCTGGAGGAGAACTGGCAGCAGGTGAGAGAGTTTGCACGAAACTACTTGTTTACTGTTAGTTGTTTGCGTAAATAAGCATTGCTTATGTGCGCAGATGTACCTGATGGAAACATTCACAACTTCACCGTGCGCGCGCCTATCCCCAAACACGCTGTCCAAATTTTTGCGCGTAGTGGATTTTAGTGATGCAGGTGCTGTGTTGCTGCTTTCATATGAAAGCATGAAGCTAGAACTCCGTTCTTTTTATTTTAGCGACGTGAAAGTGATTATTAGTGAGAAGAATAGTCTGCAATACGTTGTGTGCCAATGTAGTGTACTTCTTAGTGTTATACTCCAGGCAAAACAGAGTGACAGAATGAGACACGAGATGAATCATGTGCATTATTTCTGGCTGAAACTGACTGAATGGCGTTTTGTTAAAGGCGCACGTAATATGAATGGAGAAAGTAAGAGCTTCGCTAACAATAAGCGACTTGTTATTAAATAATGCATTCGCATCTGTCAGATTACTTCGTGTTTTTCAGCACGACGATATCAAGAGCAGTTCCCGATCGTCATGTATTATGTATTACCTCCGCCGCGAGGGTGCGCGCGTGAGTGGATGTGAGGAGAATGCATTCAAATCACACTTTTTTTCTTTCTTTCTGAGAGCTGCTGTGCATCTGTATAACAATTTGCTGACTCTTGAAGGGTAAAGGTAATCAATGATAATAGCTGTGTTTTACATTTTTATGACATCCCACTTAAGCCTTCTGGAAGATCTGGTGGAAGTGATGCACATTGGGAAATATCTGTCAGGGTCATGTTTTAAGTGACGTGAGGTCTGTGTAAAATCAATGCAAATCAATTGCTTTGTGTCAGGCAATAATTGTTTAGTAGTTAAATACAGTACTGATAACATTGGGATTTGGATTTTGTGTGAATTAAACAGCATTAATGCAATATTACGGTTTACCAATTGTGGTAGAAGGACTTCTGGAAATCGATGTGACGATGGGCGCCTCTGCAGGCATGCACCGGCTGTCTTGAGCTCATTGCAATTCCATGTGCTCAACTGCAGGGAAATGCAGCGAGTGGTTATTTATCGCTAGAGTGTGGACTTGAAACAGATCTACCCCTACCAGCAACTCACACGGCACTTCTACACAACACAAATATTACCAGGTAGCAAATGCAAATATAGACATATTGGTATGAGTATCGAAGGAAAATATGAACCGGCGAAATCATCTTAATGATTAAATGAATATGTCGTGCAATAAGACAGTTCTGGTGTTAATCAAAGTCTTATGATCATATCAGATAATAGCTTGTGTGTGTGTGAAGCATTCATACCCTGCAGTGTTGTGAATTGGCTGTCCAAGCACACAAGATTTACAATTTTGCCTGCCGTTTGACACTTCTTTGGCCATGTGCATGATAGAAACCAAGAGAATTTGAGGGGGTAAAACACACACACACACACACACACACACAAATCAAGATAGAGCTACCAAGCTAATAATAATTCAATAGAAACAAGCTCATGTTGTGAGCTTGTAAAACCTGCAGATGTGTTCATATGCCAGCGCCATTGGCAAAGATAGTTTAGAGACAGCAGAGAGTATCAGCTCACATAAGTGGAGGAGGGGAGCAAAAAAATATTACTTGCATTTAATGATAAGAAAATGAGGATGGAGAGGGGGAAAAGGCAGAGGTCTCTGTAGACAGGTAAATATACAAGCTTTTTTTTGTTTGAGTGACATCATAGTCAAAATTTTATGCGGTTACAGGTTGGGGTAGTTTTAAAGCGTAGCCCTAGATTTGCCAGCAAAAGGTAAACAGCACCCTTTGAGCAGGGGACAAGATGGATAGCTGTGGTCGGCCCCTTGCGAGTGGAGCATGAATCAGACCTTAATGGATGCGATATGGGTGAATTGAGTTTCAGAGCTAAGGCTGCGAGCAGGAATCGGGCATAGGGTGCATGGAGGGGAGGGCGGCAGAGGTTATGTGCTTGGGGATGAGAAGTGGTTGCCTGTTGAACGTGATGAAGTCCTATCGAGGCCTGACATGCACTGCATCCATTCCCCATGAGGGATGCCAACTGCTGGCACAGTCTCCCCCAATTTCAACAAAGACTCTATCTCTCACTGTCAAGAAGAGACACAGAAGACAGAGAGAAACAAGCTCAGGGAATCACAGCTCGCCAACTTTTCTTGGGGCAGAGAAGAGAGGAATTCTTTCGGCGGTGACCTGCAAGCGAGGTTAATTCAAAGAACGGCTGTTTGTGCAACAAGAGAGCCGCTGTTGGCTCTCACCCCCTCCTTATGCAGTGCCACCTAATACAACTCTTAGATATTCTCAGTGGAGACTGGAGGAGCAGGTGGAGTGGCCTAGGGAATGAAGCAGAGGCAGTAAACAACACCATTAGAGGCAGTCAATGCAGTCTGGCCAATTAGTAAGGATCACCTAAGAGACAGGTTGGGGGCTAAGTCTGTTTGTCTGCACCTATCCATCTGTCCTCTATCAGCTAGTGCACCACTTGGACTGTTGTTGTTGTCCTCTGAAAAGCAGGCATTTTTGGGGTCACAGAAAAAATCTCTTACAAAGTCTGGCAAACCTGTTCTTACAACACTCTTCTCTGCATCAAGTGCTAAGTCCAGGAAGATTCTAACATCACTCATTCCAAATGACTTTGCAGGGACAAAAGCAGAATGCCATTGTTGCACACCTTTCCCAAAACATGCACAGGACTACTGCTACTGTAAGTGTTGCAAAGCAAACCCACGAGACATGATTATTCTGATAACACCCAGCAAAACCTAAAAGCTACTGTTCTATCAATAGCTTTTATGCTAAAGGTTGAGGAATATAATCTGAGATTTGGTGAACTTCTCAAAGCTCACTGGCAGCTGGAGGGCAGACGACTGACCCACAGAAACACATCACAGTCAGTAGAACTGGAACACGTCTGAGCAGGGTCACATAAACCCCAGAGAGAAGCTGAAGGCAGCAGCTATCTGAGGCACAGGCGCTGCAGCACTCAAACATTGAGCCCGGTCTGTCCCAGAGAAGCCCAGTTTGACAAGATAATGTATCACACTGCTTGCATATTCTGTGCTGTGAGTTTTTGCATTTCACAGCCCAGTAACTTTTCGAAACAAAGGGCTAGATAGTTGGGTCTGTGCATGGGGGTTGGGAAAGAGGCGGTACATCTACATGATACCATTAAAAATGGATTATTTCAGGCTCTGTCAGTATTCTCATGGAAGTTCCACACCTAATTGTAGAAGCCCACCGTATTCAATAGCTTGCCCCTCTGTGATTGTTTGCCAATTTCCATTTGCAGAACATGGAGCAGGTAGTTGGCCTGTTTTTGTTTCTGGCTGTACCTTTATCACGTTCCTTCACCGTCCACATTGAGCTAGCACCATCTGAAGGCATTCAAGCTTTCTCTGGGCAGCCAACACTGAAATGTGCATTATGTAATACCCTGAGGAACACAGCTGCTTTCTCACAGTATATCTTCTGACAGCACAGAGGATTCTCAAGCTCTTTTCTGGTCCCTTTCTGCAATTGGTAAAGCTCCAGGACACCAAAGTAATGGGCAAACACATTATCTTGTTGACGGCACAAGAGAAAGCAGCCCTGAAGTTGTGGAGTGAGTGGTAACAGTAGGGTGTCTTCAAACACCAAGATACAGCAATAAGCTCTTTCTTATCTACTTGTAGACTTGCAGGTTTGGGCAAAGACAGCTTCTTGTACTCTCTCAAATCCCTGTGCTACAGTTTTGTCTGTGGTGATGTCCCCACTCGCTGACCTCAGTCTGAGTGAAACACCTTGACATTTAATCTCAAACCTGTTTTACATTCCACTTTTTGAAGTGTTAACAGGTCTATGCTGATGCTCAGGCATGTGTTGAAATATAAGGACTCCCACGTCAACAGAACCCGTCACAAACTTATCTTAAACAGATATGCAAGGCGTCTGTGAAGGCTTGGTTAGATTGACACCTCCATATTCATCCCACAGTTTTGACCTCAGCGACCCCTGATGAACCAGTCAACAGGCTCCATTAGTCAAAATGTTGATGGTACATACTTTTGACCCACAATGGAAAGTACCTGTCACTCTTTGTTATCCCATTTCTAAATTGAACTTTTTATAACTTAATTGATCTCGTCAGCTGTTTTGGTTTCCACTGGACTATTGACTGACCCATATAATTGCAGGGATCAGTGAGCAGTCTGCACTCATAAGTCACCGCTGTGATGGTATCAGTGTGACATCATAAACCAACCTATTGTTCAGAGCATTTCCTGAAACCTGCCCTTACCAATGACGAGACTGATTAAAAATCAAATACTGTCTGGGTTTGGTGTACACGTTGAATCACTGTCAAGTCATCATCTAAAATTACAAAAGAGCTAGATTTTTTTTTCCCACCTACAGTACCTAAATTGCTCTTGTGATTCAGATTTTGTTGCTGGTAGTCAGTGCAGTTAAAAAATTCCACTGCAGTATAGACCTATGCAATTTAGGGAAAACATTGAATTGCGATTTATTTATTGACAGATATTGTGGTTGCGATAGGATTTACAATTAAATTCAAACTTCAAGCTGATTTGAATTTTATTCAAGCTTCAGCTTAATCTGTTAGCCGTGGCAACAATTCTGCGACAGCCCTTAAAATATATCTGTTTTTGTTTGGTGTCTGTGACTTTGAAACCAAAATATTCCTATATTACCAAATTTCTTTGATTTTTATTTGTCTATTAATGCTTCTGAAGCAGCAGACACCGTCATCCCACTTGTCAACGCTTTCCTGTTTGTTTTCTTTTTTTATTGTGGCTGTAGTTCAGTTGCGCAACTCTGATTGGGCAGAACAAAGCGTGCTCCCTCAATTAGCTAGTTATAAAGACCTGGTCAGATCACACCATTTTAGCATGACATAGCGTGTCAAGGGGAGTCGTAATTGACAAATGTACATCATGAAACAAGATTCAATCATTTCTTCTTATGTAATGTGGCATAGTTTACGATAACCGATACCATGTTGTGATGCCTCACTACACCATTGTAGAAAGTCTAACATGTTAAATTTTCTGAAGCATAGCGGACTGGTTTTGAAGTACTTCACCTCAGATGTTATTTGCTATTCTTGTTTACATATATACATGTACATGTTATATTGCAGTCTCTTGCGATTAACTAGTTGAAATGTTTCAAATTGCAATTGCGATTCGATTTGGATCAATCGCACAACCCTAGCACTAAGGCTAAAGCCAAAAATTGTTATGACAAGATTAAATCAAAAATCTTATTGTAGTATAATTTTTTTTAAAAGATTAATCAAAAAATTTTAACATTACAAAAGTGGCTTAGCCTCATCACAGCATACACACACATTATTCTGACTACAGTTTTCCTTGGTTTTGTACATGTTTTCCAAGGATTCAAGCTAACAGTTAACATTCAAATATTTGTGTACATGTTATGTTACACAACTACGACTACTACATTATCACACAAAAACCCACTGTAGCACAAATGTAACTGCGCATACATTCTTAGTGACTACAGCAAAAGCGGTCCCATGCACAGCAGATCACTCAGCCCCCAGACAGCTGACAGTAATTAGACAATAGTGAGGGACAGCAGGGTCTTTCATGTATAGAACTGTACTTGGTCTCTCTTTGAAGTGGGGACCTTTCAGTCACATTCTCCTGTTATGTTCATACTATGGCTTTGATTCCGGCTGCTTCTGATGCAACCTAGCAATTTCATCTTGAATTCAGTCTCTTTGTTAAAAAGCTGTAACTACAAGCTTGTTTGACATAACCAACTGTGGTAATAAGAGGAAACAAAGAAGCAATGCTCAACTCATTTATTGGGAGTTTTCAGTTACTACATTGAACTGAAACAAAGTCACAAAGTCATTAGGAGATTCGATGGGAAGCCCTGGTTCACCCTCATTTACACTATAGGGTCTGTTTACCTAATATTGTTTGCCATGAAATTTGGCAATTGCTCTATAATGTATTCTCAACACGTAAGTCGATCAAAGACTATGTCAGACTGGCAGTTCTTGGGTTTTTGAACAGTCAAACATAGGTTTGGTGAAATGAGAAACTGGGGGATAATTGGCTCCTGCAGAGAACACAACCTACAACAAAAGGCTGAAAAAAATTTTGGAAAAATATGTAAAACTCTAAAAATGCATAATATCACTAGCTAAATAAACATCTGTCCCTTAATATTTTATAAATGTATATTACAAGATGTTTTTGTTGCAATGATTTAAAACAGGAGTGTCCAAACTCGTTCCTGGAGGGCCGGTGTCCTGCTGAGTTTAGCTCCAACTTGCTTCAACACACCTGCCTTGAAGTCTGTAGTATACTTAGTAAGAGCTTGATTAGCTGGTTCAAGTGTGTTTGATTAGGGTTGGAGCTAAATTCTCCAGGACACTGGGCCTCCAGGACAGAGTTTGGACATCCTTGATTTAAAAGAAAAAATTCACCCAAAAATAAAGTTTGTCATCAGTTAATCACCTCTGACTTGTTTTTTTTTTAGTATAGTTTATTTTGTTCTACATAAAAGATACTTTAAAGAATGTTGAAACCATTAACCATTGGCTTCCATAGTATTTGTTTCTCCTACAATGAATGTCAACGTTTACAACATTTCTCAAAATATCTTCTTTTGTGTTCTAAAATGTCACGAGAGAAAAAACTATGGCATTATTTGCAATCATATAGAAAGGCAAAACTCAAAAATTTATGGAAGATAGGTAGCATGTAAACATGAGGTAAAATTGGTTAATAAATCAGTAATAAAAAATAAATAAATAAATTGAAAAAAAATATATATATGCTATTGTATAAAGATAAGATGGAAAATCGATGACTGGAACTATATAAACTGGAAGCATTAAGCACAACATTTCAAGGAAGCTGAAGTGCTGTAAGTACAGTAGTTTCACATTTAAGCCAAAAATATCCATCAACAGCAAAAAAAAAAAAAAAAAAAACTGGTACATTAATGATGGAATGATGAACACAAATGTTATGAGAAACTGATTTGCTGAGTAATGTAGTGATTATGAGAAACATACTGTCCATTTCCAGTAAGCACTAAAAGTGATCTCACTCTCGATCTGGACATAGCTCTGAGACACTAATGGTCCATGCTTATCTTCAATGAGGGTGTCTGTTGTTTGTCTAACAGTGTCACCTACAACACATACAGTAGCTGTGGGCACAAGGAAATGCGTGGTCGCATATGCTTCCCAAGGAAATACAGATGATTCTCAGAAGTCCAAGCACACATATGAGAAATTTCTGCGAAATCTATACTTTATGAGGTGAAAGGTTAATGTTGTTTGACCCAACGGTAGTATGTGCTAAATCGAATATACCTACTTTCATCCAAGAGTTTAGCTTTCAGACAGAGGCCAGCGCACTAATTATGCCCAGGCCTGCAAGTGATTGCTGATGGAAGTAATCTTTTTATATATGGATCAAGAGCTTTTCAGGGCCTCTGATTGAGGAGCTGTTGGATGGTGGGGACGGTGAGGGTCATTTGTCTGCCGTGTTCTTGAGAGTCCATCAGCCCATAGAGACGAAAAGCAGCATGAGGATAGACAGAGAGAGAAAAAGACAGAGAAGGATGAGTGTTTGGAATGCATCTTTATGCATGAGGCCTGTTGTCCCCCTTGGTCTCGATGGAGAGGCAGTTTAGCCACTCAAGGATTTGATTAACAGGCTGAGAGGAACCAGCCATTTTTCTCTAAGTGCAAGTGCACACACACACGCATACAAACTCCGACTAACAGCCTGATGATATCTCTCACACCACCATGAAAAAAAAAAAACCCAGGAGATTGGAAATCAATACTTCCTCATTGCAAATGGTACCTCAACGCTGTTTGAGACTGCAGCACTCAGTATTCAGCAAAAGTGTTACATAAACCAGGAGAGCATTTGATATGAATAATAAATATGGTATTTTGTGTATTCCTAACCAGCTATAAGTAGCCCTGCAGAATGTCAAGGTAAAAATAAGAAACTGGAGAAAGGAAAGAGCAGGAGTGGAGTGCAGGCTGTCTTATGTTTATTCCAATGCTCCTGACGTAGGATTGATGGTCCTGCATTCTTTGTAGCCTCTTTTGGTCTTCTGGTAAATCCCTGCACTGACATTCTCCAGATGGGAATAAGCATAAGGCAAATCCAAGACTGTCAGACTGTCTAACTTTCATATTCAAACTACGTCACCTGACGTCACGGTACTGAAACATACACAGCCTGCTCTCAAGTACACAAAGCCATTTTCTTTTTTGTCCAGATATTTTTCCATCATTATGAAATTGTCCTGTTTTGCATGCAAATTTTGTTGCTACGCTATTAACTCACATAATGCATTTCAAGTAGAGGAATTTAGGCCACTGGAGACTGTGATTTGAGATTTGGTTTCAGGGTGACGGAAAGCTCAAGTTTGAATCACCCAACACCTGCTGTCAAGCTGCCAAACAGGAGTGGTGAGGTCGTTGTTTGTTTTGGTGGAGTGACATACAATGAATAAGGACACGTCACAAAACCCATTCACACACAATGACCAGCAACAGGTACTTTTCCACAAGGTATAGTGCGCCTTTGGGGCATGTTTTGTGACCTTGAAAGAACTTGAAGTATACATTTGCGATTTAAAAAAAAACATAGGCTACACTTTGTGTAGTACATGTGCAAACGGACAACATGGTGCTTAGTTTTCTTGTGGTTTTAGATATTTTATGTTTGTTTGTTTTATTAATATATCAAATTTTGTCTAATTTCAGGTCAATTAAGGCTACACATGTAGTTGTTAGACCTTTTTTCAGGTCTCTGACTGCAAGTATCGTCTTTAGTAAAAAATTATACAGATATATGACTTTGAAATCTATGTTTAAAAAGATGTGTGCAAAACTGTTAAATTCAGTGTTTCAAGGAAATATTCACATACTATTCAAGCAAACATTTATTCACACATTTTTTTTCGGTTTAGTTGTTAATCAGGGGTTGCCACAGCGGAAAGAACCGCCAACTTATCCAGCACATGTTTTACGCAGCGGATGCCCTTCCAGTTGCAACCCAGTACTGGGAAACATCCAGATACACTCATTCACACTCATACACTAGACAATTTAGCTAACCCAATTCACCTATATCGTATGTCTTTGGACCGGGGGGAAACCGGAGCACCCGGAGGAAATCCACGCCAACACGGGGAGACCATGCATTCTCCACACAGAAATGCCAACTGACCCAGCCAAGGCTCGAACCAGTGACCAGGCTTTCATGCTACCCACTGCGCCACTGTGACACCGCTATTCGAGCAAACAGAATTTAAAAAGTTATATAAAAACAGACTTGTAGACTTAGTTACTTAGACTTGTCATTGCATTTATGTACCGCTAACCTGAGTTGAAGTGCTTCTTTTATCACCTGTTAGTCTCAATGTTCTGCTAAATAAATAAATGCTAAATAATAATAATGATAATAGTAATAATAATAATTGTGTGCTCCCTTTTCTGCATATACTTTAAACTGTGGTAGACAAAGTATCAGCATGGCTGTGGTGGGCTATGCATGAGCCTCATAGATGCAAAAAGACATAAAAAACATGTAAAAATATCTATTGGAGTCAAATAAAATTTTTATGAATTAAACTTGCTGAGGGCACTGAGAATAATCACTGTTTGAGAATCACTGTAGTTCATCACATAACATTTGACTGTTTTATTCTGAATTGTTTTAACTAAAAAAAAAAAACATACAACATGAAAGTCTATGGAAAAATCTCACCATGACAGAAAAATAAACATCTGTGTCTATGTGCATATTTGCATTTCATCTCTCTGGTGGTCAGGTGACATGGAGCCACTCCAGCATCCTGTTGTGCCACTCCAGTTTCACTATACTTACTCATTTCCTGTATACTTTTTGTACATTCCTGTTTCTCTTGCAGTCTTACTCATTTTTGACCTGCCTGACACTAACTTTTTAAAGCACCGCCAAAAATTTCCAGACTACTTGCAGTGCTTTTCCAATATTAAAAAAATAAATAAAAAATAAGACCCCAAACATATCTAGATGCATCAAGTTGTACGCCACACACAGGAATAACAGCAAACAATCAATATTTTATGCAAAATAATGAATAGTATAGCAGTAATAGACTTTATTTGTTCACGTGGGGGTCAAAGCAGATGAATCCCACTTATGTTGAGAGGTGTGCAGGCAGGGTTGTTGGCGTACATCACCCTCACAGAGCTCTCCACCTAACTAACAGCTCTGCTCAGTAATTACATGGAGAGAAAATGAAAAGGGCAGATGCCCCCCTGGCACCGGGCACAGGACCGGTGTGTGTCCAACCTGGTGGTGTGGAAGAGCATACAAGCCCGACTCTCTGCTCCAGTGAACAGAGAAGCTGGACGCAAGCACACTAGAGAGTTGACTTTGAGCACAGTTCAAAAGTCACACACAGAGAATATTTGCGGTTCTGCTCCTCGAAAGCAAGTTCCATTACCACTTCCTACCCATTCGTCACCAATTCAATAGAGGAAACCAAGCCCTTGTTTACAGACAGGATTCTCCACTATCCTCCCACCCCCCTTTCCTTCCCCCTGCCCCAAAAGTCACTCCCTTCTCATGGACAGCTGCCAACATCCTCTCCATTCATCAATGCAACAGTCGTACTGTTACAGTTATACTGGTTACAGCCCCTTGTGTTGGTCGCTAAGCTGGTGCATGCGCCATATTGTGTAAGCTTTATTTTAAGCCTTTTATTTTAGGCAGGCCAGACCCTCTGTAAATTGTGCCAGGTGCCATACTGTACACCTGATATAGCTCTGGCTAAGGATCTGCGGGCTCTGCTGTCTCTCCTTGAGGCGGCTCTGAGCTGCTCTGCTGTGAGACCCACCTGTTCATCATCGCTGGCACGCTCCACTTTGCACTGATCTCAAATGAAGCCAAGATCTGCGGAAGACTGAGTAAAAATTAAGTTGACCAAGATTAATAGATAGCCTTGATCTCTGCTGCAGCACTGTGCTTTGCAATACTGATAATATTAAGAAAAGTTAATTGAGCACCAAATCAACATGTTGGAATGACTTCTGAAGGACTTGAATAAAGATGTTGAAAGTTCAGTTTTTTATAAGAATTTTTTAGGGGGTGTTTCACCTTTATTATGATAGCACAGTAGAGATTTCAGACAGGAAACCATTGGGAACAGAGAGAGGGGAAGAATCAGCTAAGGACCTTGAGCCGGGAATCAAACTCAGGTCAACATGAGCACATCGGTGCTATATGTCGGCGCACAGTATCACTAGGCTATTGGCACTGACTTGAAAGTTCAGTTTTGAACTGAATAAATATAACATGAGTGTGAGTAACAGACAAAAATACTATTCTGTGGAAACTTAAACAGAAATCAAGGCGGAAATGGGCTTTAGCAGAATCCACATGATTTGGTGGTAATTTTAATAATAATATAGACTATGATTGTTAAATAAAACTCGTTTTAGAATTTCATTAAATAGTGTAATCTCATATAAATAACATACATGCAATAGTTTGCTCTTTATTCAGTTTGCTTTTATTATGTCTCTTCCATTACAGTCATTCTCATCTTGAAAGTATGATATTAAAGCCAAAGACTTTTCTCCTTAATTTAGAGCTGTCCTACAAACACAATAACCTCCCCACTATGCTCACACTAAACTCTAAATTGTGCTTTCGTCCTGAAGGTTGTGCAACACGAGTCCTGCTGAGTGCTTTTGGGAAGGAGACGGAACAAACGTGCTGCTCTTAGTCCTTCCCGTTTGTTATGGCTCAGTTAAATGGGTCATATGCGGAAGACCAGTGACCTTGGAGCATTTGTCCTGAGACTGTTTTCTCTCTTTGTTTAGCACAGAGACCCACTTTGTACTTTAGAGTCTTAATCATCTCAATTTCTATAAGCATGGCTGCAATATTTGGTATGTTTTTGGAAACGTTACAGAGTTCTTTTTGTGTGATTTTCTCAAAGCACCTGGATGCTATGACGGCACTCTCACCATCTGGTGCGAACACAGTAGTCTGAGTGCAAAAATTGACAGCAATTGTAAGGTGCGTTTGCAGTCAAGAATGTAAAGACCGCCTTCTCTGAAGGGGAGGCTGAGCCAGTGTACTGCTATGTGGGTCGGCTGCTATTTTAATCTGTAATGTTGCCGGGAATACCTGAGGGAACAGCCCGGCTCTGTTGGAAAGGGGGCTTGTCTGCGGAAGTGCCAGTTTGTGTGGATGCATAGGTATGAAGGGCCGCAGCATGCAGATCAGAAAGGTTGTTTAAAGATTTGTGTTAGTATGAGCGATGCCTACTGGGCACCACTCGTAGCCTCTTAGGTTCAGTGGAGCAGGCGGCATGTATGCATGCTTTTAAGCATGGGCCGCTGCACCGGGCAAACCCAGCAGAGACTAGCCAGCATGCACACGTGAACACATTACGCTGACACTCCTGCTCTTACGGTACCCTCCCCCTCAGGCGATCCTCAGACAGGCCAACAGCTCAATTCTACATTTTGAGTGCCTGTGACTCATCTCATGCACTACAATATTCAGGATGAGATCACCCACTTTGTCAAATGCAAAGTGCTAAATGCACCCGACTGCACTGTAGATTCCAGTAAAATGATGAGGTAATGCCTGAGATGCATCACAGAGTTGCTACCTCGTCCTAGCAACAATGCTGTCATTGGATTCCTGACCTTGTTCTAATCAGCAAAGGGTTGGGGAATTTTGGCAAGGTGGTGCCGGAGCTCCCATACGGGATCCCCCGCAGTGCAGACAGGTGTGATGGCAGCAGGGGCACCTGCCTTTCAGCCATCCCACCCCGTCTGTGAGCCCGGTGGCTTCAAAAACTCAAACCTCTGGATGAGCAAGCTAGTCCCCCAGAGAGGCAAAACTCAAGAGTTCAGTGCAGTCAAGTGCAACTCTGGATGCCCACATACACCATGCAAGCTTGGCAAAGGTCTCCCTCTGCACGGCTTCCATTGTAGTCAGGAATTAATAGACTGCAAAGGCATTCATCAAGTCCCAGTTAGGTTTTCTTTTATGTCACTGTAGCAGTCTTGTCAGATGCTGGTAATTGGGTTCAAAGTGCCATCACAGTAAAAGGCTGTGTGGGAGTGAGTCAGAAGGGGCGGGCCCTCGCCGTCTCAGGTGACCTCACTCTCGGCCCAGCTGCTCCAGAGTGCAGGGAGGAGGTGGGGGATGAGGTCATTCTTTTGCTGGGAGTGTGTGGGCTAGATTTGCGTAGGTGTCTTTGTGTTCATGTCTGCAAGCATGAACGATATGCGCTGGAAGAGATAAGGGTGAGATTTCTGAGTCTACTTTGTGACACTGAGAAAACAAATCTGATTTATGCAAAGAAAAAAAAATGTTTTCAAATTTGATGCTCATCAAATATAAGATAGACTTATTACAGACGTATTATCATTATTTTTAGCATTTTAACATTTGGATCAAATTAAAATAAATAATAAAATCCCACACAAAGGGATTTCATCCAAACATTAATCATTCTTCAAAAAAAAAAAAAGTATATTTTCTGCTTGCTATTTGTAGCTTCATTCGTCAGAGCTTTTATGCATCAGTTCATGATCAAATGTTCCCTCCCACCTCATACCATTTATGTCTGACTGGCAGGATGGCAGGGCTTTGTGTCTGTTGTTGGAGAGATGAGCTCGGCTGATAGCCACGTGGAGAAAGCAGGACAGCCTGCGAGGATTGAGACGTCACACGCAGTGGTGACTTGCCATTGCGTATTCCACACGCGCACAAGAAAGGTATCAGATAATAGGAGGTACTGGTGAGGCAGACATCTGATTTGATGCGTCTATGATCTATGCCAGCATTTTAAAAGCTACAAGAGGCTATTGTTTCATTGTAAATTCTCCCGTACGTGTCAGTAATGAGACATCTAGATGGAATGGACAATTTTGCTGCTAGCATGAAACAGTCATAGTTTGCTCTCTGAGAGATTGGGTTTTTTTCTTTATTGCAGTCGTCAAAGCTCTAACTCTCCACTCATGACAGACGACATCCTCATCGCTCCAGCTTACATACTTCGGAAGCGTCTAGCAAATAGCAATTGCGTGATTTTTGTAAACATCCCCAGAGATGGGCTTTCAAAGGCTGGATTTGTGTTTACCTTCCTCGTGCATGAAAGAGGGAGGAAGAGAGACTAGAAAAGAGCAAAGGAGTTTGTTGTCCCATAAAATACCAGTTGTGCGGAGTCTGTGTAATTACCACACTGCAGGATAATTATAAAGAGGACAGATGCAGGGATGAAAAAGCCATTTACGTGCACTTAAGTGAGCGATGGCAATTAACTGGGATGCCTATCCCGGCACTGAGAAATTGGGTTGGAAATCCTCAGTCAGTTATCGCGCAAACCAGAAACGGCCAGTCTTCTCCTATCTCTTAGAGGTGAGCCTCGCGAACAGGCTCAAGCAAGTTGTTTAATTTTTTAAGCGGCTTTGCTAATCTGCATTCTTCATTTTGTTTTGGAGCCTTTCGTGCGTGAAAAATCCCCGCAGTACAAAGACGGGTAGGGGCAGCTGGTGGGTTGGGAGGGGTCTTGAATTCCTGTTATCATAACTGCCTTTGTCCATCACCGTGGCCTGATCCAGGAGCTAAGTTGGAGATTGGACAGGTTACCATATCCATTCCCCTCAGGGTAGCGTGCCCACACTAGTCCATTACGACTCCAGCCAGAAAATGTGTCCGGGCCGATCTTTTTATGTGTGCTTATCGGCAGGATTGCAGCCAGAGGATGGAGGCCCAGCAGGGTTACATAACTTCTCTCTGCTCCAGTCGTAGCATCTGCAGCAAGGCATGGACCCCTGCATTCTATCTATGCAATTTCCTTTTCCATTTCCTTTCAGCTGGCTGGCCGAGCTGTCGTGCGTGCTACTCGCAAGGGACAGGAAGCTCAGCTAGATGTAGTGTTTCCTCTCGGCGAGGGTTCCTTGTTGGTGCTGTGGCTTTCTTCCTGCAGCTCACATCCTATGGTTTATTACAAATAATCACCGAGGATTTCCATTTGTATGGCATAAGGATGCAGTGATAACCCAGCTTGATCAAACATCACATCCATTGACACACTAGAATGGTGTACCAAAATGAAAACTTTACTTTTTCTCTTGACAAAAGTGCAAAGATTTGAAAGAAAACTTGTTTTTAATTTGTGGCTGGTTGCATTGTGATTTTATGTAAATCATGGTTTAAAAAAAATTAAAATATGTTTTTGCTTGGGATGAAAACAAGAAGGGCATATTCTATTATACAGAATAAAAAATACATTTATGATTCACTATTGTTCAAAAATAAATACATTTTATTTAGCAGTTGTGCATTAAACTGATCAAAAGTGTCAAAAACATTCACACCGATACTTAAAATTTTTCAAGATTTACAAAAATATTTCTAATCATAATTTTATGATTAGAAATAGACTATAGACTGGTGGCAACATTCAGGGGGTTGACATTATCACCAGCCAACCCGCTAAATGCGGGTTGATTTTTCCTGTGGCAAATTAGACAGACACTCACACTAGCCATTTTGGCTGGTTGGAAATTATTTTAAATTGTAGTTTTCCTAAAAGCAGGGTTCAACAATAGAGATGGCCCAATATTCATGCAAATGTTATCTTAGAATCGAGAAGCAGCACGACTGACAAAAACAATTGTGTTTGCGCAAGCAAAAGAAAGCAGGTGCATATGAGCGGATGATCACTCACATGCATGGGTGACGTGATGAGGGCGACTGTTAAAAAGCGCTGTTCACTTGCGCAAAGCAACCATGTCTAGAGGAAACACAACTGGTGCTTACATCTCCTTTTGTAAGCAGCAGTGGTCACTGCTGTCATTTTAATCAATCTTTGAACAGATTATTAACCGGCCTAAAGTTAACCGTATGCGTGTGATCATTCTTTTATTATGACTCACGGTATGTTTTTTCTTCTTTCTTTTGCTAAGTTATTTTTGGTAATATTGTTTAATTATCTATTTTTTTACAATAACATTGCTTTAATATGAAATTAACTCCCCATTAATGTGTAGTTAACTGGTGATCTGGGACCTTTAGCCAGGACAGATTACTGTGCATATTTTGGATGCATGATAATAATTTTTTTTAAAGGTCAATTTTTTTAAAGAAACGTTTTGTTAAGTTAAAAAGTGCATGTATACAGTTATATTTTGCTTGTTTTGACACATTTAAAATTTGTGGCTAAGAAATAATTATTTATTTTTGGTGTGGTCAGAGATAGATTTGGTAAATCCTTTTTTTTTTTTGAGCCCTGAAAAGTCATGTATAATAAAAACTAATTGCAATGCGACACAACCCATTTGCTCATGCACATTGAGCAAGCTCATGCACAGCACAAAAAGTGAAATGAATGAGGAGGCATGTGTACAGAACACAACATCTAAATCAAGTAATTTTAGCATGTCAAAGTCAAACTTCTGCAAATGAAATATATTTTCCCAACATCAAAATTGTGGCTAGTGAAAATGACGAGTGGCTAATAATGTTGGAAATCTACTAGCCACGGGCTGATGATGAAAAAATTAATGCCAAGCCCTGGCGACAATACTTGATTGTCAATATTTCTTGAGGACCAATTCAGCATTTATGAACAGCAAATTTTTAAGTGTATCTTTATATACACTACATTCATACCAGGATCTGTGCTATATGCAGTGTGACACTGGATAAGCCTGTTTAAGCAGCAATCCTTTTTTACTTACCAAAGACATTTATCAGTCCATTTATCAGTCAGATCACAACTGACTCTGTGGTCAATGAATAAGACTGGCCCCTTCATTTCTCCCCTGCTGTTCCTTGTCTAGATGTGAATTGCCCACGGTTTTATGCCACACTGCAGAGCGGAGAAAGCAGGGAAGCCTGACTGATAGTGCCCACAGTGGGATAGGGGTAATGAGAGCACCTGCTGGGTTACCGACTGAGACTCTGTCCTGCATAGACAGACAGACAGACAGACAACGTGACACTGAAATTGAGCTCCTTGCAGTCTAAAGTCATGTGGGCTACTGCTTTGCAGTGACATAACTAAAAGCACAACCCTTTCACACTAATGCCAGGGTCGTCACACCAGGCTAATTTTAATCTGCTCTCCATGTGGCTTCCCGCTCAGCGCAAAAGTGCTGATGCGTGAGGTGGATCAAAAAGACAGCTCTCTAATATGAATCATTATTCCAATAGAGTATGTATAATGATTAAAACAAACACACAGAGAAAGACAGGAATATTAGAATCCAGTAATAGCCTTTAATCCAAACAGCTTTCCTCAAGAAGTTTTAATACAAGGTCAGTAGGAGCTCATTTGCAAGGATTTGTGTGAAATGTCATCAAGTTAACGGGCGCAATCATTTGCAGTGCTTCAAATAAGTCGAATTGTTTGTCGCCGCAACCAAGATTGGAGACTTTCTTGGTGAAATAAAGAGCCCTCTTTATGTCTCCTAGGGGTATAGACCTTTACCGGTGCCTGATAATGGGACTGCAGCTGAAATTGACTCCTTTGGAGAACTTGGCCTATTAGTCATTTCTGTTGCCTGTTACAGTATGGTATGTAACCGGAGATCTCTATACAATACCCAGAGGGCCATGCATCTTATGAAACAAAACGCCCTCCAACTCAGCCCCCTCTTCCAGCTCGCTCCATGACGGCCAGCTTTCTTTTGTTCCTCTTGTTCTCTTTTGTCTCCATGTGTTGTATCCCCCCCACTCATGTGGAATTTTCTTTGCATTGAGTAATGAAGATTAGCCTGGCGTCAGTCACAATAGAACCCCCCCATCACTAGTATCCCTTACTTAGGCTCCCCAATCTTATAACAAGCTGTTAACCCCATTTAAAAATGTCCCCTTTCAATCGGCTTGTGACGGGGAATAATCCAGCCCGAGCGATTTAATGAAAATCGCTGTATCCTGATTAGATTACCCCAGTGCCGCCAGCCAGTGGCCATTAGCCGACCCCGTACACAGATAAACAGCAGCCCCGCTCCACAAATCCAGTTAAAGGAAGACGGAGAGAGGTTTTCTGAGGCTCAGCTCGCCTCTTACCAGCCTGCAGTCTTACTGCCTTTGTCAGTGGGATTATCCCCCATTTGGCACATCTATGGTGAGGACTCATTCACGTTCCTCTGTACCCACTCTATCCATTATTGCATGGGTCTCATTGCTTACTGTCATTATGCCAAGCGTGATCTTCTATGGTGCATCTGTAAGGAAGATTTATGTGGTTTGCAAAAAAAAATTCATTCATATTGGTGAAACAGATGGATGGTGTAATTTTGGTAATTGAGACCAAGATAATGAATTGTTTACTGTCAATTATTTATTGTGGCCAGTTTTCGCTTACGCAACTTTATAAAAGAAACCATTCTGAAATCTACGATAAAAGAAAATGTCAATTTAAATGCGTAATATTATGAATGAGATTATAAATAAATTTCTCATAAATTAAACAAAAACAATTAAATATCTAATGAATATATTGGTGTGATTACCAGCCTGCATAACACGTATTTACAATTTCATGGTTGCTAGAATATTTTTTGTTTAAAATGTAAACATTCAAAAAATAAAAAATAAAAAAATAAACTATGAAAACATTAAAACATTTAAATCAATACCTGAACCACTCTCGAACATTATTTTGACGTATCCACTTGTTAAATCATCATATCGGTGACATATGGAATAGTTTTTCCGATTTGAAGCTGCTATTTAAAATGAGAAAATATTTGTTTAAGACCACTTTTTAGTCATATCACACATTAAACTGAATTTTGTAAAAAAATCATAGTGTGCACAACAGTCTCCAGACTTGCTCCAACACAAATGCTGAAATTTCTAACAATTTATAAAAAATGTATCACTTTCTGGTCATCGTATATTAGGCATATGTATTTTGCCCACGGTTAACCAAGTTTGCTTATTTAACCAAATTGTATTCTGTCATCTCACAGACTCCTCATTGTAGCACATATCACAACAGCAGCTTCATCTCCCCTCCTCCCCACTACAAATTCATCAGGTGTTCCTCGCAGAGTTCAGCAAGAGTTAATAGTGACATTGTTCATTAGGGAACAAGATCAAGGTCGCATTATGTCCTTATACAATCCTGCGCTGATGAAGTTATTGAAAGATGCCATAGTGCCTTTTCTGTCCCTTCACAGCTTCTTTGTCCCTTTTGTGACCCCTGTTGCTGAAGTCCCACAATACTTAAAAAGCAAAACCAGTGTTTGTGTACACAGAAATAGCTCTCAGCAGTTCCATACAAGCAAAACCCAAAGCCTGATTGGCACCCAAGCCGCCTCTTCCATCTTTAAATGGAGGTATTCATTAGCTGCAGCTGCGCCATGTCAGACTTAAAGTCTCCTTGTGTAGGCTGGATGCAGATGGAGCAGTCGGTAGACACGGTCTTTCACTGTCAATCCTAAATTATTGAAAGTCTCTATCAAGTAAAAGCTTTGATGAGATGTCGACTGAAGACTGGTATGAAAGAATCTAGCCTAAAAGGGTTGCAAAACAACAAAAAATATAACTTTGAGAGAAACACAAGTAGATAATTGCCATCAAATTTATGACTTGGCTTAATGCTTGTGTCGTGGCCTCAGCTAGAATGCAGCATATGCTATTATTTAATTACCTGGTGATAAAACAAATAGGCAATACAAATATATACCCATTAATGCTGTCAAGTGATTAATCACATATATAATAAAAGTTTGTATTTGAGATATTCCAGCATTATGGATGCTGTTAACACTTGAGAATTAAATTCATAGAGAATACATTGATTTATATTTTACAAAACAACTAACCACAGAGTTAAGGGATCATGAAAATATCAATCTGTTAAAACGTATCTTAAATGAGGGAAGTAAACATGCATTATAGATGTCCAAAAAGTAAGCAAGTTTACACTACCTGACAAAAGTCTTGTCATCGATCCCGGTTGTAAGAGCAGCAAATAATAACTTGACTTCTAGTTGATCATTTGGAAATGTGGCTGAAGGTAGATTTTTCCTATAAATCATCTGTTGAACTGCATCCCAGTCATCATAAATACTGCAAGAGACCTATTGGAACCCACATGGACTCAAGACTCTAACAGAAATCAGTCAAGTTTGGTGAAGGAAAAATCGTGGTTTGGGGTTTCGATTCAGTATGGGGGCATGCAAGAGATCTGCAGAGTGCATGGCAACATTAACAGCCTGAGGTATCAAGACATTTGTGCTGCCCATTACATTACAAGTATGTAGAGTGAAGTAGGATAGAGCTCCTTCTCATACTTCAGCCTCTACATCAAAGTTCCTGAAAGCAAAGAGGGTTAAGGTGTTCCAGAATTGGCCAGCCCAGTCACCAGACATGAACATTACTGAGCATGTCTAGGGTAAGGTGAAGGAGCAGGCATCAAAGTTGATTCCAAAGAATCTTGATGAACTCTGGGAGTCCTGCAAGAACGCTTTCTTTGCCATCCCATATGACTTTATTAAGTTATTTGAGTCATTGCAGAGATGTTTGGATGCAGTCCTCCAAGCTCATGGGAATCTTACATAATATTAATTGTTTTTCACTGCACCATGACTTTATATTCTTTACTGTGCATTATTTCTGTTAAGTGACAAGACTTTTCTCTAAGCAAAGTCAGAACTTTCTGTCCTAATTAAATTATTAAAAATCAAGTCATGATCATATTTTATTTTGGTAAAATAAGCACAATCTAGAAGCCTTTGCCTTTCAAAAAAGCCACTTCTGATACCAAAAGATCAACTAGAAGTAAAGTACATTTATACAAAATTTGTATAAATTCTATGATATAAGCCGCATAAGTGTTGGCTTTCTATAGAACAAAACTTATTTATTTTACATGACTGCATTTAGGAGGAATGGTGTCATTATACATGTGACATCTCTCTGTTACCGGTGTGCCTAGTAAATCAAATCAAATGGTTTAAATTTGTTGACAGAGACATTTGAGAAAAATGTAAAAATGTATTTTTACAGCACTGTTAAATACAAACCTACACAAAACAACTTAGAAATGTTTTAGCTATTTTGGTGAAAACTATTTTTTCATGGCACGGTTGACATTTGCTCGTCTACATAATGCATGTGGTTGTATTATTATGCATGTATAAGTGCACACATGCTTGTATACTCTGTTTATACTTCCATACATTTATTTTCATATATACTTGTAGTATATATAAATATTTTATGTACAGACACTACCGGTCAAAAGTTTGGGGTCAGTAGGATTTTTAAATGTTTTAAAATAAGCTTCTCCTGCTCACCAAGGCTGCATTTATTGATCAAAACTACAGTACAAATTGTAAAATGTTATTGAACTATAAAATAACTGTTCAAAAGTAGTTTAGAATGTATTTTAATAATTTATTCCAGTGATTTTAAAGATTATTTTTTAGCTTCATTACTCTAGTCTTCAGTCACATGATCCTTCAGAAATCACTCTAATATTAATCTAATACTATTTATTATTATTATTATTTATTATGTATTATTATTATTGTGATTATTATTATTATTATTATTATTATTATTATTATTGGTAATATTAATAAAAGCAATTATGGCTGGAGTAATAACTTCATTTAAAACCGCATACAATAAGAAAGCAGTTATTTAAAATTAGAATAAATATTTAACAGTTTAACTTTTTTTTTTTTTGCATTTAATAAATGTTGCTTTAATGAAAAATACCCTTGAAAAAATTACCCCAAATTTTGACTGGTAGTGTATATTTATATAAACATGAATACAACTTTACGATTAATCGTGAATAATTATTTGACAGAACTACTCTATATACAGATCAATGTTAGCTTGCTGTTTTTTGGTGCCAAGTGTGTCATAATGCTCTCAGTAACACTTCTCTGCTTGTAGTAGCATCCATCTGTGAAGTAATCCTGCCTCTAAGGGTACAGTGCACAGATAATGTTTGCTTGTTATCTTGTATGATTAGCATTGCTCTTTGTTTCGCATTACATGCATGCTCAATCACTCTACGTATTGTGGAGAAATGGGGCATGTGTCTGTGGAGAAAAGCTTCAGTGATATTGCCAGTTGTTTTGATGGACTGGACAGCCAAGGGTGCATATTTCCTGTTCCTGACCTCACGAGTGTTCTTGTCATAATAAAGCTGTCTCGGTTATGTCATGAACCTGATCAGGGCCCTAATGTTCCGCCAAGAGCTGTCAGCGTGGATGAACTCGTCCACAAATATGGCTAATGAATGTTTTTCTATCCCCACCCTCTTTCACCAGGTGACCAATCTGCCCCCAATATTTTTATCTGCTATTTTTTTTATCAAAGATGGTTAGGTAACTTACAGACAGGAATGTAACTAAATATTGAGCCAGCAGATAGATTCAGAAAGTCTTCAAAACCGCTCAAGTGTATTATCACATGGCCAAGCCAATTCTCAATTCCAAATATTAAATTGGATCTTTGGATAGTTTGTTAAATTGCAATATTTAAAAAAAAAAAAAAAAAAAAAAAAATATATATATATATATATATATATATATATATATATATATATATATATATATATATATATATATATATATATATATTAATTAATATTATTATTATTATTGTTATTATTTTTTTATTGATTAAACATGGCATTAAACAGTTTCATAGCGTTTAAATTAATTATTATCATTTTTTTCTAAATGTTTCTGAGAAATTTATTGTATTATAGTTTTATTATAACACAGTTAACATAATTTATGTACGACAAGAAATGTTTTTGATGATAAATCAGCATATTAGATTAATTCCAGAAGACTAAAGTAAAGGCTGATAAAATTGAGAATTGCAAAATTGTCATTACTGGAATGAATACATTTTAAATGCTCTACATTCTCAGAGCTTTTTCCTTCTTCGACTTCTTTAAGTTAGTTTTCATTTTGCACTTTGGGGTTTAAAAAAGTCGAAAACACTCAAGTAGCAGTTTGCTGTTATGCCGAGTTCAGACTGCACTATTTTCAAAGTAGTCGTGTCACAAATGTTTTCACACTGCATGACTATCTGGGGTAGCATTTCGTTGGTGCTGTGTTTACACTGCAAGATGTATTGGCAACAGGGGTTTTACACTGCATGACTTTAAAATAGGAAGAATCACCGACAACTTCGTCTCTGCCCACAAACTACATCTCACAACCAAACACCTGCAAAAAGGGACATGGAAACAACGCGAGTTATTAACTGAAAGAAGCCTTTACTGCGCTAGTAATTGTACTTATTTAGCTTAATTAGCTTTTTATATTTTTATATTTTTTGTTTATATACTTTACTTGGAATTAGCAATTTATCCTCAATTTTTTTTCTTTTTCGACTTATCTTCTTCCCCAATCTCCCGCTGGCCTTCCATACTAGTGGATGCTGCTCTCTCATTGGCTGTTGGTGATTGCCAATGTCATTTTCAATCAGAACACATTTCACAAGGCATGATTTGAATTAGGGACATGTCCAGATATTTAGCATGCCAAATATCTCACAGGTGTCAGTGACTCATCCACAAATCTCTCAGATTGGGTCTTTGATAATAAAAAGCATCTTTTTTTTCTGTGATTTCAGCAATTTGTTAGCAAATTCTCAAAATGAAGTCAAAATCGGGGCTAAAATTATGCAGTCTGAACTTTAAAAAAATGTGATTGGCAGAATATGTAAATGTATGTATTGATGATTTAAGACAGAAATACACTGGAATGGTAGTGTAAATTACAGCATACATGAAATAATTAAATGTATGTATGTAGATTGATAGAAAATTGGTTTTCATCAAGGAGAAATCTGTGAAAAAATGAAAACCAATGTGATTTCTAAAAACCTGTCGGCGAGTCAAAATTGGGGCTAAGATCATGCAGTCTGAACTCGCATAAAAAAAACAAAACATTTGACCAGTGTTTGGCAGATTTGGTCTGCGATTTAAGTAGTCAAGCTTCAGCTCAATAATCGGTATCGTAGCTTCTTACTGCTAAAAAGGAACTGAAAAGATATTAACCTAAACATTTATTCAAACTTATTTTTAAATATTCAGAAATGAAACACTAATTTTTCTCTGGAGCAAACAGTAAACAGAAATAAAATTACCTTTCTGTAAACAAGTTGAACTCAAATTAAAGAGATGTTGTAGCTGATTATAAAAACAAAAAATATAATTATATTATTATAAAAAGACAGAACACAGCAAACTAACATGGCTGAAACAACTCTGAAATTGTACTTTGATTTTGCTTACTACTAGATTAAGTGTCATTGGCAATACTCTCCGTCTGACTTTATAGCAAGACACTTATCACACAGTTGTGCTCACGCAGTCACATATATTTCATATCTCAGCCTCTTGTGATTAGCTAATAGCGATTGCAATTCGATTTCGATACATCACACAGCCCTTGCATACATGAAAGAATAAAAGGGGTGTAGGTAGATGGATAGAAGATAGATTTCACCTTGACGCATGCTGTTGTTCTCTCTAATACAAAGTTGAAGCAATTTCTCAAGTAACAGTCTCTGAGTGGTCATTACTGTTGCCCTGTTACTTAGACATACACTTGAAGTGATCAGATGCAAAAACCTTTAAGTGATGTTTGAAATTTACTTTTAAAACGACCCGCCTGTTTGTAGGTTCAGTAATTTCCCGTATGGCAAAGAATAGGTACTTTTCATTGCCTTTAAAGTGAAATAACTGAACATAAACACAAAAACTTCTCATTTTAGAAGAACATTTCAGCTCTTTACTTGCTTCATAAGACTCTGGTCTCACTGCTCTGTCCAGCACTTAATAATGGAAACAGGAAAATGTGCCTTCTGATACAGGCAACGCGCACAATAACGTCCCAAACCAGCGTCCTGCTGTCTTTTCAGATTTCAAAACCCAACAATGTGGCTGCTATGGAAACAGCTGCCAAGCCTGTTGTGCTCATCTCTGGCCGAGTTCCTGTCTGTCTGTTTCCTCTCATTTCCCAGAGGAGCTGGTCTGTGTTTACCAGCCAAAGAAAGACACAGGAGCAGGAACGGCACTGGAGAGCCTCTTTCTCTCACAAGGTGCAGCTGCATAAGCAAGACGCAAAGGCTAGGAAGGAAAATGGAGGGCAGGGAAAGGATGAGGATTTCAAAACAAATTTGCAAATCGCATTACACGGTCAACATGTAATTAGCTTTGTGTGCAAGTGTAAATATTGACACACAGTAATGAGTACATGGAGTTTACGCTAATCTGAAACCCAAAGCCAAGCTTAGCCTTTCCAGAGAGTGCTCTGTACGACCATTATGCTCGGCGGGATCATCCTTGCATTGTGTTTGCATGGAGCTTTTTATGGTCTTCGAGAAGAGGGACATTACAAGTACTTAGAAGCAGTCTAGTGTCAAGTATCTGATTTCTCAGTGGAGTCACGTAATATTGTTTCCGAACAGATGTGTACTCGCTGAGACAAGAAAAAAAACTCAACAGGAGCGACGAACAGAAGCCGCATCAGGAAAATGGCTCTAGACATTACCTTCATCAATATATAATAATACAAGATTGGAAACATGATAGATATGAGGCAGACAAATGAACAGAGCATTAAGTAGCACAGACACCATGTTTCCTTTTGGATCAAAGAGACTGCAATGAGAGGTAAAACTATAATCTTGATTCGATTCCAAATGACAGTAGCGCAAGCATGTTTGACTTCCTAAAATATGACTCTGAACTAGCTGCTCTTGTCAAATTTGTTGTCTAAAATTATAGCGGTTACAACAGCTTCTGTTCACTGGGAGAGGGCCAGTGATTCAATTACTCTAAGTACACATCTAAGCAAGGTCAAGTTCGGTACACAGATATTTAAGACATAATGGTTTAAACTGCAGCCAATGTCTTCATATTAGGAAGAGCAGTCATTACATAACCGAGGACTCAGACGCTCACTAGCTCACATGTTTGGCAGACAGACAGGCAGCTAGACAAAGAAAAAAAAACTTGAGCATTTATCTATACATAGCAGAGAACCTAGCATCTAAAGGCTGATTTATACTAGGCATGGTACGATAACCGTTTTTAAGTTATACCACGGTTTAGAAAAGTCAAGGTTTTAAATATATTGTAAAATAAATATATTATAAGGTTTAAATAAAATATATTGTTTTCAAATGGTGAAAAAAGTTGTTTCTTTAACCAGAAATTTAAAAAAAAATAAATAAACAATTATAGTAGTAATCACAATACTGTGATACCGTGATATTTTTATCCAAGGTTATCATACCGAAAGAATCTTATACCGGCCCATGCCTAATTTATTCTACGTATGCTCTGGCACAGCCTTCATGGCTGACGCAAACTGTGACATGCACCTCTCAAAAAATGCAACTAAATGTCGCAACGATGTGTATCGCAAGCTGTGTAATTGGGCAGCTTGGTAGCTGTGACCAGGGTGGGCAGTGCTGAGAGCCACAAGCCCGATTGAGTGAGTGTTTACAAGTGTTAAGACCTGTGAAGGAGCTTCAGATTAAAACTTTTTTTTTTTGTGTCTACCTTACGATTAAAGTTGTTGCATGTCTGCCGGTTCCCAATGAGCGAGTTTTAGCTTCTTGTACAATAAGGTAGCATTCAGGTAAAACAAAACACCCATGAAGAAACTCAACGCAGAGGAACATAACATCACCTGCACCTACAGCCAGCATTTGGAAGTGTTATAGCAACACAAACAGCAGCAGTATAAATGCACAGCTACATGCAAGGCATGCGCCAAGGGTCATGACGATCGCTAGACAACGAAGTCTAAACCAGCCTTAATGCCATGCACACACTGGCTAAGGTTATAACCAATTTGTTAATGTGATTAATATAAACACGTCTGAATAAATTGTAAAATGTCTGAAATCCAGTCATTAAAGCCAAATTAGCTGTATGTGTAACTTGGCTGAGGTAATACTGGATGATTTGATCAAAAGTAGTGCTGTATACTTAACCAAAAGGCTCAAAACTTTGAACTATTGTGTCTTTGAAAAGCATCTGTCACATTAAAATAAATATCTAGCTTAAATTAAAAAATCTATGGGAAATACAATATTATGTTTAGTAGAATTTGTAAACCCTAACCTTTATTTTAATTTCAACACAAATGTTTTTTCATGTTTTGATTTTATCATGAAATAAAATAAATTTGAGAAAACAAAAACGGCTAAATTGCTTATATAACCATTACATTTTATCCAGAAAAAAGAAGAGGTGTTCAGTCCCACATTTCCTAAATGTTATATTAAAATTATTGTTGTTTTAAATTAAAGCTTCTGGTCATCTAAAATGTAAAAAAATAGGTCAAATGAGTATGCAGAATTAGATATTCTATATTTACAAGATACAGATAAATGTAATACTATGCGTTCGATAAGAAGACGTCACATAAACCATGAGTTCTGCTCAAGTGAAACCAAGTATTTATTTTTATCCTTGTATAACCCTATGATGTAGATACATATTTGTAAATATTACACAAGCCAGGGTTTTCTCAATATTGAAATGTTCACTGTCCAATATAATTTCAAATTATTATATGCAATACGAAATGTCATAACGAAGTACTACATTTTTATATAAAAGGCACTTGTTTATAAATCAAATGTGTAGTGCCAAGGTGGTTTCGAACAACTTGATGACAACCCTATGAAGTTATGCAGCGTAAGCCTTCCAAATGTGTTTTTGTTTGTGCAGAATGCCTTCCTGACAAGCCATGCAAGTTACATTTGCAGTTGTACACACGGGATTTAAATATCATCTGGTTCCCAGGCAACCACAACAATAATGAAACCTATATGTAAATGCAGGACACAAAAATCAAGTCTTTTTCTCTCGAGAAATCTGGGGCAGAGGTTCTTCCACTAAAGAGCCGTTCAGTAAATCTGGCCCTGAAAACGCTCAGGCAGTCATGTTGCCAGAGCCTTGGGCTTATTTGCAATGGCCCATTCGTCACTGGGTGTCCAGTTTTGCCAACTCGCTAATAGGACACCATCCTCAGTGAGTAATAGGCCATTTTTTATTGTTTTGGTTTTATATCGCAGCTCTGCACCTTTTAATTTTGCCTGTGAAAGTTCTGCATTTTCTCTTGAAGCTCTGTTTGTCTGTTTTGTCTGTTTTGGTAGTTCTGTAAAGTGGATCATTCTTAACATGCAACCAGCACTCTCATGATGACAGATAGTCAGCTCCATCTCAACACCAGCACCTTAGTCTGCTCTTCAGCTATGCAGCGAAGGAGAAATCAGTGGCAGGTGGTCATTAGCATGTCACTGAAGAATGACAAATGGTTTAGACATGGCTATCTAGCATCATGCTTTTTACGAAAATTACACACTTTTCCAGATAACACACACATAAGCTAAAAGAACTTGATCTGAAATGTGTAAATACACCTTTAAATTTTCAACCCTCAGTAAGTGAAACATTGTCCTTGTACAATCTGCTTTTTTTTAGTAAACAAATGCTGCACATTGGAGGACAGAGACCCTGACTTGACAAATGACCTGAGACAACCCTCCATCCACTGCAATAGTGGCCAAGGGCCAAGGGAACCGGGATTAAATTATCCACCCAAATTAAAAGAGCATATCTGTCTTGTCCCTGCTAACAGCTGTTAGCATTTATCTCCCACGTGTCCCTGCCATTCGTTTATTTTGAAATCTACATTTATCAGTCTGACTAGGCCGAAGTAGGGCAGAGGGGACCAAAGAGTGGTGCCCGGGCGCTAATTGCCTCACCACGCTTGAGAATATCTGTGTGTGCATGTGTGTGTTCCTGAGAAGTCTACCGATTTGGCATAAAGGGGATGTGGAAGTGTAAAAAGGGGGGAAGGGAGGGATGACACAGGTGCAGAAACAGGGAAAAAGGAGGGCTATTACACAGCGGGAGAGTCTGCAAAAAAGTCACTCCATCACAGACCCCTGATTAAAATTTCATAGGAGGGGGCCAAAGGGGAGAGTCTGCTGTAGGTAGTGGTAAAACAGTAGAAGTGGATGGAGTGGAAGTAGTTTTATTTGCTTTATTTGTAGATGGTTATAGGTTGAGGTGTCCACAGTAATTTAAAAAAAAATGTCCAAAATGTCCACCCCATTTCAAAAAATGAATATCTTTTTATCCACTTCTCAGTGAATATGGGTAATATTTATTATATATTCTAATATTAGTATCAAAATCAAATTTTATTTGATATTTTTCTCCAATATATAAATTTGGGGTACTAATTTTTAACCATTATCTTAAGTTATTTTGTTAGATAAGCTTTAGATTTGGCTTTAGTACTGACTAAACTTATGTATAAGCACAAATATAATATTGTAAAGCATCCTATAGAAAATATTAATTTAAATGAGAGAAACGTGGGGGGTGTACTTATAAATGTTGAGCACTGTGTATATATAAAACCTATTAAAAAAGGTAAATGTTGTTGACCTACATACTAAGGGTTAATCTCTTTGTACTTTTTGTAAACTGACATACGACTATATTTCCTCAAGTGTTTGGTGCAATCTCAAACCACACAGATTGCTTGTTGTTCAAATGTTGCAGTTTAGTGAGAGTGACGGGTAGTGGGAAGGCTATGGCTACGTTTTCAGATGCAATTGTGTCTCCATAGACTCCTAACAAGTTGCTGACATCTCTTTTGTGAGAGTGAGGTTGCGATGGAAGCAGCCGTTTATTGACTGCGCTCGCTTTGATGGGAAGAATCACGAGCGAGATGAAAAGAAGGATCGGTAGCCGCTCAGGATCATACCACACTGATGTGTACTTTTCACTTACGAGCTCTTCTATTGGTTATTAACTACTTTACTGTGGCTCTTTTTCATGCTTTTGTTGGACCTTTAGTCTTGTAAGAGATTGTACTTTATTGGTTTTATGGACACTTATTAATTGGCCATCCACAACAATCATGCACACACCGAGGTCCACAGTAAATCACAAACTGTGCACAGCCCCATGCTGTAACTGTATTGTCTAAATGTCAGGAGACCCAGAGCAAGGGGGGTGCAGGGGGATGGGACGGTGACAGTAGATGAAGTGAAGAGATTCAAGCTTCACTCTACTGTGTGTGTTTGACAGCTGTTTTCTTCCACACTCACTTCCCCCTCCCCGGACCCCTGTCAGCCTCCCCACCATTACTCACCCCAACACTCCAGCACCAGGACAGCAGTGACAGCTCCCCTCCCTGAGCTCAGCCAGCGAGGTGCAGGAGCCAAACAGAGAGAGCGGTTGAAAAGGCACGCGAGATCCGTGAAATCCTATCCATGACGGTGAGGGCCTCAGATGACTCTGATGTCCACCCTGCTGTGATGATGGTTTATATGTCATCAGGACAGATAGGATATGCCTTCGACGGCAAATTTGCAGGCGGCTCGGTATCTCTCTCGGTGCATGGACAGACAGATCCTGGAGGGAGGTCCTTATGGGCTATAGAGTTTCAGAGTCTAAGGCTGCTGGCGAGTGTGTGTCGTTTAGTTTTCTCTGAGGGTTCCCGGGTAATTGTTGTGTCATTACGAAGGTAATTGTGCAGCATCCATAGTTTACCCCCCACCCCAAAACAAATAATATATACACACATGAAATAATATAGATAAATGGTGTGCAAAAAGGCCAAAAGCCCATCAGTACATGAAGGACGCATATTCTGTCTTACAAGGGAATGGCTATGATCGTAAAAGAGTTAATGGGTATGATGGAATCACAGCACCCTGGGAAACGGTTGTGAACTCTGTAGGTTGAAATGATAGCATGTTATAGGTTTATTTCATTCCCAGATCATTAAGAGTGCTTGTTCTCTGAAGAAAAACATTGCCAGAGCTTAAGACAGGTTTCAATGGATAAAACAGCTGGGTCGTTCATATTTCTGCATGACACTAATAACATTTTAGATGCAAAGAATAATTTCTTTGGTTCATCTAGAGCATATATGGTTCTCAGACTAGAATCACACTAACAAGTTAGTGGGTTTTCATCATACAGTAGGTCCTTTAAATCAGCTAAATTTTGGAAAAAAAGGAAACATAAAGCATTTAGTACTATGAAACATTGGTACATGAATGGAAACACCAAAGTTAGTCAAGTTCTCCTGTTCCTGCTTGGGCTTTATGTGGTTAGTTTGCTAATCCCTGGTCTTCTAGGCTGGTCAAGTGACCATGTTGCTTTAAAGTGATTTATGGCACTTGTCAGCCTGGAAAACCTGCTTAGCCACAGCTGAAGTCCAGCTGGAAAACCATCTAAGATTATGCCTAAACTCAAAGTATATTTCAGCCATTCCATAAAGGTCCATGCACTTTCCTTGCAATGCAATTTTTAAATTTGTAGTCCAATTTTTAGACCACATGGATAGTGAGGCTACAATAGCACAAGTGTGACTTTTGTTAGTGCACCAAGTGGTTTGCGCACGTGTTGAACTCAACTATACTCGATTATTTAGCAATTTAGTATTCTTTAATAGCTGTGCAGACATGTCTGTGCATAAGATCAGGGATGAAAAACTAGAAGTCTCTTCTATTGCATTAGATTCTAAAAACCCTTTATGGGATGTTTATCAGAAGTGCGTCCTACAGTCCTACAAAATGTTAAATAAATATATAAATACAGCACTTTTAACTCAAGTGTTGTTCTTAGTCACTACATCTTACACACATACAAGCACACAGACACACACATACACACTTAGGCTTCCCATCAGCAAATTAACTGAATAAAGAGCCTCTCTTTGCTGGGTCGTTTGAGTGGCTAATTAGTCATCAGCGCATGCTGTGTAGGGAGAGAGAGAGAGAGAAGAGCGCTGGAGAGAGATCGGTTTTGCATCAAGAGGTAGAACTTCAAACGACATCTGATGAAAGCCAAAATGCTTAATTAAAATCTATTTGTATGAGGAAAAAATTATCATAATTTCAACCCCAAAAATAGAGAGGGTGTAAAAAAAAGGGCTGTTTTGTTAGATGCGGGTGGAGATATAAACACATTAGTTTAGATAATGTGCCGACTTTATTATCCAAGCAGGGAGCGGAGACAGCGAGAGGAACTGACTCTGAGATTGGCGATAATTTCCCCTTTGTGTCTAACTTGGACTGTATCCACATTTGCTAATAACAGTTTTGCGATTCTCCCCCTCGTCTCTCTCTGCCCGCTCTTTGTTTGACATTGCCTCTTAGAGCTGCCTATGAACCCCCTGGCACTGCATTTATAATAGATGGAGCTCAGTACGCACAATATAAGCAGGGTATGAAGGGGCTTTCTACACTAGCAGCCAGTCCCGAAGAGTTGATTCATCTCACCGGCATTTTCTTCTCTTTTTTTCGTTCATGTGGCTGTGTAGATGCCTATAAAAAGTACAGTGTGCTCATCCCAAAATCTTTCAAACCTCTGCCATCCCTCAGTAGCATGTTGCTTTAAGCTGCATGACATAGAAAATGTATCCTTATGCTGCTCTGTGCTTATCAATGTAGGTTGAGTATGTCCACGGAGCATCTATTAAAGTAATAAGACCTACAAAATGCACAAGAATGGAATAATTCCAGAGGTGCATGATCTTTCTTGGTTGCTAAAATTCATGCTCACTAAAACATGGCTTTAAAAAGCCTCAGTGAATGGATAATTCATGTGCTTTCCAGGTAGTGCTCAGAATCATAAATGAACACTGAGCTCACTGGGAGAGCTTGCAGTGGTAAATTGTAGCTGCTGCAGTGGACTGTTTTAGTTATTTTAGTTTTGTTAAAGCCTATGCCGCATTACATAACACAAGTCAAATTGTAGCTACAGTATTAGCTGTTCTTTAAATGTCACCAATGAGGTCAGAGAAAGTGCACAGGAACCATTTGGCTTCAGGTTAAATGAATGGTCAATACTTCACTAATGCAATAACTGGGTCTTCACTGCATTATAAACAGTAACCTCAAAGAAAGCCATGAATGTACAGCAGGTTTTGTAATTAAAAGCATTAAATTACATTTTTACAGTGTTATAAATATTAAATATGACATACAGTAGCATTCTTGGTCAAAGACAGTCAAGAGACACAGTTTGGAAACCTTTTCCCATATCATCTTGCTCTCTCCCATTTTGCTTTCTGTCATCACTATACTTTCCTATCTCAATGAAGACAAAAACTTAAGGTCACACTTTATTTTGATGGTCTGTTTGTTGAATCTAAGTTACATTGCATCTAGATGCCAACTAATTCTCATTAGATTATAAGTAGAGATGGGATAAGGGTTTAGTGTAAGTGTACTTGCAAAGTTTCTAACTATAATAAATTTAATGTCTGTTAAAGGAGCAGTATCAACTGATAATAAGCAGACAATCTACTAATACTCAAATGGACCAGCAAAATAAAGTGTTACCAAACTTATTTTTTGACAAAATACATTCTGTACATTTGTATTTCTTTCCCTATTTTGCAGATTGACTAGTGGCAAAATAAAATAAAAACATGTGTATAAAACATGTGTATTTTAATTAAGTAAATTGACAAAAAATTTGTACAGTTTATTTAGGTCTGAGATAAAGTAGATGACAGAATAAGAGTAGATAAATGACATACGGCAGCTGTAACCTACAGCTGACATGAATTAAATAACCGTGAGGTTTACTCCACTGCCAGTGCAGTGCCAAAGTGCTTTTACCGCAACACACTGAACAGAACTGTCTAATATCCAAACTGGCCACTGTGACTGGGGAACAATAATGTTAAACCACTGAAAAAGAAACTGCTGAGTGAGCAGTCAGTGAGCCATGATAGTGCCGTCTTTCTTTTTCGTCCTCCCTCTGTCTGCCAAAGTATTCATCAGAGGAAAAACCAGAGTGAGGGGAAAGGTATCTTAAGTAATAAGACGGTCATTTCTCGCTCAATAAGCACAGTACGAAATGTGCTACGCTACATGGATAAATACTGCTCCCTCAACCGCAGCAAGTGCAATAAAAATTCCATGGATGTTCGGGTTTTTCTCCCAGAAAATTTTGCCCCCCAGCTGCACTTGAACAATTTTCTGTGCAAAAAGTCTCTTTGTAGCAGATGTATTCATTTACACCTTCCAAAGTGCAACTAACTGAACCAGTCCCAACTGAAAAGGTGTTGGCACACCACGTGTTTTGTTGTAGCACATTCAACTATACCTGAGTTTTTGAGACACTTAGTACTTAGTTTTCTGAGGCTAAAATCTCATGTTTATGCATTTCTGTTTCCCCTGCAGACATGTCTGGAATTGGAGAGGTACCTGCAGACAGAGCCCAAAAGGCTTTCAGAACTCTTTGATGAGGAGCTCGACTGCCTTCTTACGCCAGCATTCATGAAGGGAGACAGCGACGAGGATTTGATGGACCCTTTGCTGCCCAGTTTATCCGACGAGCCTAGCCCCCCACCTCTGCTTGTGTCCCTTCCCAAAACCCTCCACACCCCAGCCAACACTAAGAGTACTGATGCAGGGCTCAAAGAAGCCAGTGGAGGGGTTAATCCAGCCCAGTTAAATGCAGTCACGTCCCTCACGCCACCTTCTTCCCCAGAGTTGGGTCGCCATCTTGTTAAGCCCACACAGACTCTTACCGCCACAGCTGATGGCACACTCACACTAAAACTGGTGGCCAAGAAAGTCGGCCTTGGAGCGGCAAAGCTGGTTGCAACGCATTCGATACCTTCACCACCAAATCGTGGCACACAGAGTGATGGCGAAGGAGGACTTGGTACAGTAGGTGGAGGGGACATCCCAGAGAACAAAAAGAGGGTCCATCGCTGCCAGTTTAATGGCTGTCGGAAGGTTTACACAAAAAGCTCCCACCTGAAGGCACACCAGAGGACACATACAGGTGATTGACTGCAGACATTATATTGTTAATTTTTATTCACATGTTGTTTCCCTCGAGAGTGTATAGCAACTGTAGCTGTGCACGGAATGCGATGAAGTTTCAGAGTTTGGAAAATCTTCTTTGCCTAGGTTCCGTTACCATAGAAGGGTCACACAATATCTTGTGAAGCTAACTCGATTTCTGCAGCACAGCCCCAAAGCAAGATAGCTGGTTTTCTCTCCCTGCACCTTAATCTCAGACTAAAATGAGCCTAGCCACACCATTCAAAACCTGCCACTGCAGTCAGTAATTGCAAGATGATTGATAGACCGGCTAAGCTAAATCTCGTTTCCCAGCTAATTCAGGCTCGCACGCTCCGGTGCTGTCGTTGCTGCCCTCTCAATGAACCTGAGAGCATGTTGCACTCTGCCATGGCCCCGAAACCCACTGTGACAGTGGCCTCAATGCAGCGTATCTAGCCCCTGTGGCCAGCTGTTGACTAGCTTATAGAAGGCACTTTTGCTTTTGAAGATGTGAGGAAGCAAGTAATAACAGGTAAAATGGGAAAATAAAAAACCCTGAAGAGGCATTTTGGCTCGTCATATTATAGGTTTATTGCAAGACAGATTTATTAATTTAATTTGCTTAATCCTGTTTTTTGGTTGTTTTCATAGATTTCTAAAACAGGGAGATTAAAAATTACATCAGGATTTAAGGGAAGACTACATGCTGCAGGACTCTATGCTAATATTTAGCTCTTGTGTCCCTAAAAAGCGATTCAAAAACAAGGCAAACTTAAAACATTTCTTCTTAACCTGATGCATTTTAAACTAGCCAGAGGAATAAATAAATAAATAAATAAATAAATAAATAAATAAATAAATAAATAAATAAATAAACAATGAAGTGTCAATATGTCTGGTGTAACCTGCACACACTACCGCATTTTATTCTAGATATTCATGTTTCAATTTAGAACTTTTACCAAGGAAATAGCCTGATTATTTAATGTCGGCTTGTAGACTAATGTAGACTTAAATAAAAAACACAAGTTTACACATTACTCAGTTGGTAAAATAAATCGTGCTATGTTTTACATGTATTTGAACTTGATGGTGTCTTAAAGCTAGGGCCAGACAGAATCTTTTTTTTTTTTTTTGCCATTTCTGCAGAAAAAGAAAATCTTTGGATTTTTCCGAAATAATTTTAGTAGTATCTTAACTAAAAACGTAATATATTAAATAAATAAAAAAATTATACATTTTTAACTTATGTTTAAAATGCAAATTCAATTAGATCCACTTATTTGGTAAACAAAGCAAGTCTCTCGTATTCGTATAATATATCTACAAAAAGACTTATTGTATTGTACATAAAATTTTCTTTATATTCTTTTTTTTTCCACATTTTATTTATTCTATTATTATGTCACAATAATATTCGTGAAATTATTTTAAAAACTGAATAAATAGAAAGTAAATACATAGACTCAATGAAGGGCTAAAAATCTGTGGAAATTTGTGGATTTCTGCTCGTGCAGATTCCGTGTGGGCCTAATTATAGGACATTTCCACCACTCTAGCTAAAAACATATTTTTTTCAACTGGGTGAACCTGGGAAATGCGAGCGCACACAATATGCACACCTAATATGTGTGTGCCCACAAAAAATGCAATGTGAACGGCCCCGTGTGCAGATACCCTTCCCTTCACATTCAGAAGATACCTTCACTCAGAGTCTTGCACAAAAATTCTATTTAGCCTGTTTAGGTTGATTGTTGGATACCTGTGTCCTCCTTGGTGACAAATATTGTCGTGGAATGCTTTCGATTCAAGTGCTTCAATAAGTTGCTGGACGAGTTAAAAGCAGTCAAAAGATCTTTTGAGACTTGACATAGACTGCATTTCATAGCAATATTGTTGTTTTTACGCTCAATGAAATCAAAATGTCTGAATTTCCACTTAAGGAAACAGCCACTCTTAGCAGCAACCATTTCAGCTTGCGTTCTCCAGCAATTTAAAAGTGCATGCTTATTGACGTTGCAACAGAAAACGTGATTTAATAGCATTTTTTTCTTCCAAAAACTATATTTGTAATGTAAGCAACGCAATTACATTGACTTTAGTAACTGTAATCTAGTTACACAAATGAAATGCCTTACATTACTGGGTCCCCCAAAAATGTAATTAGTAGGCCTATGACCTCAATAATTTTTGGTGATGCAATATATATAGCTCATGCATAAAAAAAACAATTCTTTAGGTGTCAGTGTCAGTATGGTTAAAAAAAAAAAAAAGACGCTTGGATTTACTATTAATTACTATAGTTCATTTTCATGTGGGTGTCTGACAGCTGAAAACAGATCTGGTACCAGATATCGCAGACTCTGTTACTTTTTAAATTGCACTTTTTTTAAAAAAATAATATTATTATTTACTTTGGATATGTGTTTTCACATTCTGATTCCAGCGCCTAATTATTCAATTGTTAAAATGAATATAATTAAATGAAATATTCTTTGGAAGAGTGTACTATATTGTGGCATTATATAAAATGGTCTTAAAATGGCAATAATATTGTTTAACACAATATATTTTGGCGTGATATATCTTAAAACAAAAAAATAGATATTGTGACAGGCCTAGTAATTAGAATTAGAATTACACCCAACTCTGGAAGGAATCGAGGAGTTTTTATTCTGATTGTATGAATGCATTAATGCATTCGATTGGGTGTCTAAAGTCTCTCAAATAAAGTTTTAAAATGCACACAATCATTTACAATCAATCACAGAGCAGCCTCTGTACCATGTGGTAATGACATAGCCCTACTTTGCTTTGTCAACAGTGTTTTCAGTAGTTAATAACACATCCCTGAATGGGATTTGCAAGGTAAAAGTGGGTTACAATCAGAGAGCTTGTTTTGAAAAGCTACATGAGCCACTGGAGATGATGAAATGAATGGATGATAATTGGACCCTGCCACTGAAATCTAAACTTTGCAGACAATAATAGCTTGCCGGCACTCTGTCCTGAGGAAAATGTAATTAAGCGCACCATACACACCTAGGACACTAGTGCGAGGGAAGGAACTTGCTGTTTTGGAAGGAACCCGTTGCTAGGAGACCATATCAAAAGACTGTAATAGGTTGATTATTTGCAGCTCTAGACGCCAATAGAAGCTCCAATAGTCTAAACCTATCCCACCTTGCTGCTACCCTCTTTGGGTACAGTTGAGGTTGCCAGGCAACTACATCATGCATATCTAAAGCAAGCAATAATTGGTTGGTATTGCGGAGTGTCCATAGGTTGCATACCGACTGGATGCCTCTCTCTCTATTCTCCTTTTAACACTCTCTCTCTCTCTCTCTCTCTCTCTCTCTCTCTCTCTCTCAGCTGGTTGCTAGGAGACTCCATCATGCATCCCTGACTCTCCAAGTTATAATTGGCCTGTGTTATGGTTGCCGTGGTTGCAGGTCCAAGCCTGCCTTGCTGCTGTCAGACAGCAAGTGAGGGAACAAAATAAAGAGGGGGAGGAAGGGGGCTACGGCATAAGGAGGGAGCAAGCACGAGGGGGTCTTTGGCCAATTATTGAAAGTGTAGTGCGAAACGTTTGCTGTCTCACACCTGCGGCCCCGCCACTCTTCAAATGACACAGAGATGCTCTTTCTGCTCACTTGTAGCAGTCACACACCCGAGAGCAGACGTAGCTATATTTCCTCCAACTGATTTTATAAATTGAAGGAGCTCAAGGACAGGCAAACATAATAAAATAAACCTCAAGGCACTTTGACCTGCTGTTTGTCTGGTCGCGTCTTGCCTGGCAAAGAAAGATGAGGGATGTCAAAGAAAGCCTGCTGCTTGTTTGCTGTTTTCCCAAAGGTGAACTACTGGTAAAAAAAAAGGCCAAGTACATTGTATTATATTTAAAAATCCTCTACTCTTTGTCATCGAAAGTCAAGAAATACATCTTTAGGGGATAGAAAAAGAGACTGTCCAGACACCTTACGTGAAGCCGTTTTCCTCGTCAACCCTGCAGTGTCATTCTTTACTTTGCGTTGCATCATAGGACTTTCAGGACCGACCGAGCAATGTAGCGGTACACCCGATGTTATGTCATCTTTTACCTCATCTTGCATCATAAAGCTAAAATACGAGACTGGATAAATAGATGAAAAGTCTTTGATTTCATAACAGCAATATGTGCTCCCATAAGAGCTGCATACATTTTTAGGATATGAAATATTGCTAGGGAATGCCTTCCACTTTCCCCACCTCTTATTGGATCATTTCTCCTTACAAAAAAGGAAAATAGCAGCCTGTAATCATTTCCATTCCTCTCTATGATTTTCTCCGTCAGTATTCAGAGTCAGTCACAGAGGTTCAGAAACATTCTTGAAAGACTAACGTAGAACTGCTTGAATTCCTTGCTACTCCAGGCCAGTTTACAATGGTTTGTATGATATTTTGATTTAAAAACGGATTGCTAATGACTAATCATTGATTTTTATTATTGATCTTTAAAATCAATAAATCTACCTACTACAACCCCTATAGAAGTACCATAGGAACCATTGTAGCTTCCAGGGGTGTAACAATGCATTCATGCATGCGATGTGTTGTCTTGATTATTTTTAATATACTGACAATATTATCAGAATCAGAAAGTGCTTTAATGCCATGTTCAAACATATGAGGAATTTGTTTTCGTGACAGAGCTTCTACAGTGCAACAGAGTTACAGAGACAGGACAAGAAACAGAAAATGAATATATTTTGAAAATAGAAGTGTTACGTCTTGATTATTTGTAGAATAAGTCAGAATTATCAACCCCCCTGAATTATTAGCTCCCCTATTTATTTTTTAAATTTATACTTTATATAGTTTTAAATTGTATGCCATCATTGTTGGGTCCTCCTCGAAACAAATAGATGTTACGAAACACCAACATGGTGTGGCTAAATATCAACTTTGATATAAACGGGCCTGGGAGTAAGTATGTTATTATTGTGGGAACACACAGAGTTCCTCTTGTGTGTGTGAACGCATCGATAGAAAGACTTTCTGTGCTGCTAATTTTTTTTTTTTGTTTGTTTAATTTCTTTAATAACATTTGAAAGTGTGTAAATTCCCTTTTTGTCCTGTTTTCACACCTATGCGATATTGTGGGCTCATATAAAGAAGTTTGAGACAACAGTTAAGTTTTTTTTCTTCATGCCTCTCGAACTTCACCTCTCCTGAGCAGATTATAAATAATACTAGGACAGATGTTTCACAACAAGAGGAACATCTGCATCTCATTTACTGATCATGAAGCAGCCATGTTAACTTGCATGAAACCATCATTTAAATAATCCTACAGTGGCTCTTCGTGACTGTTTATTTAAATATAGTGGGTCTGGTATCTCCTGAAGCAAATCCAACGAAGTGTATAGTGACCATTCTCTGTCTAATCAGTATCTGCACTGTTTCCGTGTAACATTCTGGTAAATGTACAGCTCACTTAGAACCTCAAAGTTATGCCACAGACTCAATCAGAATTTAATCATACAATTTTGTATTATCAAATATCTCATCACTGGCCAAGAGTATTGATGCTATATTATATTGTGATGAGACGTCTGACTTACAGTACACCCCTAATAGCAACCTCCCAGAACACGCTAGCAATGATGCATAACCTATCAACTTACCTAACCTTATATATATATATATATATATATATATGTATGTATGTATGTATGTATGTATGTATGTATGTATGTATGTATGTATATATATATATATATATATATATATATATATATATATATATATATATATATGACTGTAATAGACTATCAAGCCAACCTAAATATTTTGTTATAACATGTTATTTAAATGTAACAAATATTTATGCAAAAAATTACATGCAGTATATAAAACCCCTAAATCGCCATCCTACCTGGTGGTCAGCCTACTTAAGAAGCATGTTAGGCACTAATTAAATAAATAACTTTTTCAAATTGGGCAACATTCATTTTAAATGGAGCTGTACTGTAGTTAGTAACATTGGTGCACACAACATTTGCTTGAAAACCTGGCAGCTCTTGTGCTGTGAATACGGCATTGTTTCCCATTAAGCATCATTAAGACCCCAATTATCATTACCACCTCCAGATCTGAATCAGTGCCATCGACACCCTCCCCATTCCCACCCAGGCCCCAGGCTGAAGCCTGTTCTGTTCCCTAGGAACACTGCCACTGTGCCGGGACCCTCTCTTCGGGTGCTGAAATCCCCCCCTTCCTTCCTCACTCAAGGCCATATTTTAAATCTGAGGCATAAAAATACGGCATGTGGAACAATTGGTATCTCCTTTCCCATCTGTTTAACTTCATTTGAATTTCAGAGCTTACTGGGAGGGTGGAGAACATTTAGCACAAATGGCTTCATTTTGGATACTTGACTTTGGGTTATGAATTCGTTCTGTTATGGTGACTGAGCACATTTATGCAGCCCCTCTTCAGTTTAAGAAAAAATGTAAAACAGTGATTTGATTGAATCAAAATCTGTTTCATTTTCTTTCTTTTCTATATATATTTTACATTTGACTACTGAGAATGCAGGAGGTTTGAGCTACAGCGCTGTAATTTGGAGAACTGGGCAATAAATGGTGTGATCCGATTGGCTGGCTAGGATATGTGATTGAGAGAAACAGTAATGAATGATGTTGATAATGGAACTGCTGACTGTACTCACAGTGGCACAGCAGCAGCCTCGCTCCAGAGGCGCACCATCTGTGTACAGGTGTGTGTGAATGGTGAAGGGGGGATTAAATGATGTGTGTTTGTGCATGCAGGTGAGAAGCCTTACAAATGCTCCTGGGAAGGCTGTGAATGGCGTTTCGCACGAAGCGACGAACTGACGAGGCACTACCGCAAACACACTGGTGCCAAACCTTTCAAGTGCAACCACTGCGACAGGTAAGAGAAGCACAGCAAAAGCTCCAAAACTAGCTTTCAATAAAAGTAAGCAAGCATGCATGAATTTAACCCTTTTTAATTCTGTAACGCTCCCACACACAAACTCAACCACGCTAGTCCACAGTCCCCAAGTGCCTATAAACAAATTCCTCCAGTTATGAGACCACAGGACTAAACTCTCTCCCTCTCAAAGAATCCATCGCACCCTCCCTTCGGCTCTTGTTTTCTTAAATTCTCTCTGATGGCATGCACATAGCAGTGCTGCATCGGGCTCATTGGAAGTTAGCACAGGCCCGGTTCCCTGCTGAATAACTCATTCACAGTCTGGTCCTGTGATACCCATTACCGAATTACTGCGAATATCTCATTCTCACATTCTGTTCCACTTTCCTCCGTCCTCCCATCGGTACGGCGTATGCCCACACTGTGGCTCGAGTGCAGGGAGAAAGAGAAGTTAGAGGCATGGGTATGCATTCCAAGGTAAGAGGAGTTACATAACAGTAATATAAAAGAGATGGAGAGAGGCACAGGAGAGGAAATGGATGCACGTAGAGCTCTAGAGGAAAGACACAGCATATTTGATGAGGGTTGTTTTTTTCTTTTTTGCCTGTATGCTGAAACATCAGCATGCAGTAAGCGGTTTTTGTAGGACATTATGTGGAATAAATAATCACAATTTGCATACTATTAGCGATGCACTAGTATTATAATTCTGGTCAATGCAATAGTGCAAAAACTATTTTGGTGTCATTATGGACTATAAGTGAGATATATTAACTTTATTTTGTCCAAAATATGGCATTAAAATTGACATTAGATAAAGATAACATTTAATAATATTAATTAAATTGAATATTAATTAAATATAAACTTTATAGTTAGATGCAAATGTAATTTTTAGTGTACAAATGGTTGAAATGAGCAGTAGTTACAGGCCCACAGCCAGCCTGGTGAAAGGATTGCTTCTTTTTTTTTTTTTTCAAAAAGTGGACTTTTTTTCTATTTCATTACGAAGTTAAGTATTTATAGTTTGAATACTGCATTTTAGTGACATTTTAAGCATAATTTATTTCTGGATTAGCTTGTCGGGTGGCCATCATAACCACACTTTATGATGTACCAAAAACATTTCCTAAAGATTTATAATAAAAAATATTAAAAATATATATATTTATATGTATTTTTTATCATATATCATAAGGAAAAGATAAAGGAATCTGCTAAAGTTTTAAATTAAAAACTGCCTATTAAGGCTAAGTCACCAATTATTTAGCAAATAACAAACACGCCAGCACATTCAACTTTCCTCAGTTAGAATTTGGCCACTTGAATAATAAAAAAAAATTACATAATAATAATAATAATAATAGGACCAACGTAGAGCTTCACAATTTTTCTAGCCTCTCTTGTAAAAAAAAAGTACATCTGAAAATTCCTGGAAAACAAAAATAGCCTTATTAGTATTAAAATATACTTGTATATGCTTCAAAAATGACTTTTTGTGCATCACAGCTTTTTATTTGTAATTTTTTTCTTTAAAGAATAAGGTCCCAAACTTAGAATAAAAGTTATTTGTAAAATGTTTTCACAATTTAACAACAATACAGATGGTCAGTAGTGAAAGATGACGTCACTTACGTCAGATTTTTCTCTGTATTAAAGCTTTATTTGATAAGGTATTTTCACAATTTATGATGGCAAAGCAGTCAAAATTGAAGAAATGAGCTCATGTATAGGACACTTTTTGGACCTTTATCAGTGAGGGGGTGGGTCTTTCGAACCACCCTAACCACCACTGGCTATGGGCTTGAGTTAAAGACATACATACATTTTACCTGACCAATAGCAGACAACAATGCCCATGTGGTACAGAAAGTGTACACGTTACTTCAAGAAGCAATAAATAAAACTTGGTGTTAAATGCAAACGGATACAATGAAAAAGTCTATGAGTCAATATTGACTTACTAAGTCCACATGCTTAAGTATGTAGCTTGCAATCACCAGCAAAATACAAAACACTTTGAGTGCGCTGGAGCATGCAAATTTAGGATGCAATTTAGATTTGCTTTTTCCTCAAATATTTTGTTGGCAGAAAAACTGCTCTCTAGGAGTCCAATCACCATTAAAGAGTTGTTTTTCAATGAACCATAAAAAGTAGTACGAAAAAATATCAGGTTAATTTTAGTCTGGAAAGTTCCTCTACATTTTGAGGTTTTACATGACTATGGAACTATATTTAAATATTAATAGCTACATTTTGACACACACATCCAGGCGATGCAGAGGCAGCGTGTTCAAACGCATTTGGTGTTAAAGAGGTGAAGAGACACCGAAGCAGCAGAGAAAAGGAGAGATTTGCATTAGCATGGGGAGGAAGAGTGATAGCCTGTCAGGTGACAGTATTAGGGAGCTGTCACTCGGGCCTGGCATGCGGGCAGCAATTACACAGCGGAGGCCGCGTGCCCACTGAGCCAGCTCCAGGTGGAAGCACAATTAGACACGGCTCCCTGTCTCGCCGTCGGCATCAAACCAACCTCGTCGCAGCCTTTTGAAAAGTTGTCCATTGAACATTTCTCTGCTGCTCCATCACAATGAAGCTATTGCGTTCCCAGCGGACGAGTCACGGCTGGGACGGCCTCTGTTCTACAGACTGCTGCTGACACCTGAACAGCGCCGCTTTCCCCCGGGCACAGCAGAGCTCGTGAACTCTCAGGGGGAACACATGGGGAAATCTGTGTCCCTACACTCATTACTCAGTGTTTGGCAGCTATTGCATGACAAAAGGAGGAGGAGCTCGTTTGGATAAGCAAATCTACATTGGCAATTCTTTCTCTCTGATGTCAGGTATAAACAAGGGCATATTCAGAATTTGGAATCTAGCCCAAGCACTTCTTGCGGTAGATAAACCCCCAGCATTCTCGCTTATAAATCTTTTGGACTAAACCTGGAAAATTTGTTGGGTAGGCATGGGCCGGTATAGGATTCTGATTTTCACAATATTTTGATTATCACTCTAAAATATGTTTTTATTTTTGTTTTGTTTTTCTTTTTGTAATGTCTGGGTAAAAAAACAAAAACTCTCATTGAACACAATACGTTTTTATTTTAAGAAACATTACAATTATTTGGATCAGTAAACATGTCAGGCTAAATAATTAAACTAAATCATTGACTTCTGCTTTCTTCATTAGTTTTAAAAACACAGATTTCTTTACAATTTTATATCTTTGGATATAAAAGTAAGCCACTGCTCTGTTTAGGTCTGTTTAGGCAATTTATTTAGCGAAATGTTTGCTGAATCGTGGGCTGACCACTAGCTTTTGATGTGGATGGTCCATGTCTGCTTGAGATACTGTTCCCCCTAAAAAAAACTAAATAAATATAGTTATAAATAAACCTTGACTTTGAGGGCCTGTTTACTCTAATATGTTTTAGTTTTAAAACGGCGTTTCTGAAAAGTTCTCTGTCCACACTACACCAATGAAAATGCACATCATGTGACCATACACACACTCTGGCATGCGCTGAAAGCTGCGTCAGCATATTCACGCGTCCGAGCTCCAGGCAGTCAGCGGTAACTCTGAGCACACCTTCCTGGTTTAGAGTCGCCGAACATCGGCCAGTCCATCCCAAATCAGCCGCTGGATCTCATCTCTTTGTAGTTGTTAATATTGATTATTATTTTTGTTTACAGAATATTTTATTCAGCAAAAGAGACAGCTATTTAGTATTTCATCATGCATTTCCTCTGATAATCTTTATTGTGCATATAGCCTGACATCAAGCACACGTTGCCAAAACCACACAGCGAGCCTAATGTTTCATATTTTTCAATGAAAATTAAATTTATAAATTTGCATTCAGTAAAGCTGATAGTGATAAATATGTACATGATGCCATAACATTTTTGGTGTATGTTATGTTTAAGTTTTTAATATAACAATTAAAAAGAGTGCTTTGTGTTTTCATTTTATTTTTAAGATAAATGAAATGTAGCCAGGGTGAATGGCGTTATATATTGTACACTGTCTTTACATTTGAAGATTTACCTGATTTGTCATCTAGTGTTCCTTATAAACTTGCAGAGACTGAACTTACAAGGAAAGAATGCAAGTCTGAACTTTGTGTACTTGATATTGAGAAAAAGACCCAATCAGGTAGTGCGAATGTCGGCAGCCATGCCTCCTTTTTCAGATGTCTCCTTTTCCCAATCCACACTGACATAGAGCAGCATTTAAAAAAAAAAATGTCCTCTTCAGCATTTCCAAAATGCTTCGTTTTTGAGGCTCGAAAACGTATTCGTGTAAACAGGGCCTTACACACTGTGGTAAATCTTAAAACCTGTTATAGTCCCATGCCTACTTTCGGGGAGCATATCTATTTTGGATTTAAAAATACATTGAATTATAGTGAAAAAAAGAATATTAATGTTACCAGAATGTGAAGGTGTCCTTGTTGTGAAAGATTATTACTGTTCACTGGGACAACAATCAAAAATAATATGCTGGAATGGTGGAAGGAGGCTGTGTTGTACCATCTGATGCCCAGTTGAATCTGGATCAAATAAGCCACGGGCAAAAGGTGATTCAGAGTGCATATTGTTGAAATAAATGTGCAAAATTGGCCATTATGGCCTTCATTTTTGTAGCTCTCCACTTTCTGATCAGCTAAACACCTGAACTACCAAAAGCTGTACAGCAGATGATAAGCTGTCTTGTTGTCATTACAATTCACCTAGCTGCTGTGTTTTGTTGCATTTATATGGCCATTTCCTTATAAACAAAGGCAGTTGCAGATGTGGTAACATCACTGCAGAACAGAACTGAACATATGTAGAAGCACACATTTTACTGCATGTCTTTCTTGATTTATGATATAGTGGCAGACATATGTATCTGTCTTAAACTGCAGAGATGCTCAATCTGGAATAACCTGAGGTTAAGTGTCTTGCATGAAAGGCTACTTCAAGCGAAATATAAAAACTAATTGGTGTAACATCATTTAAAGCAATTTTAAATTTGCTTAAAATTCAAACAGCTTGAGAAAAAAGCTTGTTGTTTTCTCACTGCTGTTATTTTTGTTGTTCTAGCAGGTTTTGAACCCACAACCTTTTGGCTCAATATAACTCACAAATTTCAAAGTCAGCTCAAAGCAGTCTTGCTTTTGAAAAATTGTAAAATTACTAACATTCATCATTCATTCACTCATTTTCTTTCAGCTTAGTCCCTTTATTAATCAAGAGTCACTACAGCGGAATAAACCGCCAACATATTCAGCATATGCTTTACACAGCGGATGCCCTTCCGGAAGCAACCCAACAGTGGGAAACAACCATACACTCTTGCATTCATACACATACACTACGGGCAATTTAGCTTACTCATTTCACCTACAGCACATGACTTTGGACAAATTACTAACATATATATTTAAATATTTTAAAATCTAAAATAGATAATGTTAAAATTGTATACAATTACTTAGAATAAAAAAAAATAAGCAAAAAGAAATCAAATATAAATATGCCCAGCAAGCATTTTTTTGTTTTTAAAATATGTCTAATAGATGTCTAATAGGTCTAAACAGTCATCTTTGCTAAAACAAGGCTAAATTTGGACTGTCAGTGAACATCTAATAGACGTCTAAGAATAGGCCAAAACTAGACTAGTCATCAAATAAACAGTCTAGTATTGGCCTATTCTTAGACGTCTATTGGATTTTCACTGACAGCCTAAGTTTAGCCTCGTTTTAGCCAAGCTGTATACATTTAGATGTCTATTAGATGTCTATTAAACACACAATTGTTTGCTGGGTAGTATTAAAAAAGGATCTAGTATGCATTTACCATTGCTCAATTTTGCAAAGCACAGTATTAATATTATTCCAATATGAATTTGTGCAATGCAAATATTGTGATTAAAATTCTGAGTCAGTGAGTCCTAAAAAACCAATGCTAATTTAGATTACCTGTAGCAAACCTTAAACAATATGGGTCATTTTAGGTTATATTAAAAAAAACATGAATCAAAATATATGTAAATCAAAAACAGGCATCCAGGTTTGGAACAACAGGTGTAGTGCTTTTTTATCTTCTAGGTGTAATTACTGACTGCACACAGGTTTGGGTTAGCATCACAATGGTTATGAGGAGCAGCAGTCATGGGCAGTCTAACAGTAAATACAGTCAGCCAATACATACACAGTCATACTGTCTCACAGTCACTCACACCAGTGTTTTGGGCATCATTAATCCTGCCTAATCAAGCACAGCCCCCTGTCGGGTGTTGAGAGGGGTTGAGTGAGAGGTGGGGGGAGGGTTATGAGATCTAAGGGTGTGCCAGCTGGTGGAGCAGCCACTTACAGTGAGTCACAGGACCATCTGTCCAGTCGCTCTGCCCTGTCTCCACACACACACACACACACACACACACACCTTAAAAGAAAAATCTTCACACCTAGATGGATGCAAATTTAAAAAAAAAAAAAATTTGTGTGATGCACGTGTCATTGATTCTGCTAAAAATGTAAACACCTGATGAAAGTGAAATGTACACATCATTCAAATCCACTAACAGATGGTGACTGGTCAATACTGCAATACTTAGTCAAAGTGTGCAAAAAAAAAAAAAACACATACAATTGAAGTCAGAATTATTAGAACCCCCCCGGCCTTCCCCTGAATTATTAGCCCCCTGTTTATTTGTTCCCCAATTTCTCTGTTAACCGAGAAGATTTTTTTCAGCACATTTCTAAACATAATAACTAATTAATAACTAATTTCTAATAACTAATTTCTTTTATCTTTGCTATGATGACAGAACATAATACTTTACCAGATATTTTTCACTTTTTTACTTTGACACTTCTACAAAGCTTAAAGTGACATTTAAAAGCTTAACTAGGTTAATTATGTTAACTAAGCAGGTTAGGGTAATTAGGCAAGTTATTGCATAACAATGGTTTGTTCTGTAAACCAGTGTTTCTCAACCACGAACCTGGAGGAGCACCAGCTCTGCACATTTTCCATGTCTCCTTAACCAAACACACCTGATTGAAATCAACAGCTGATTAGCAGAAACTGAAAGTCCTGTATTGGGTGTGAAAGACAAAAGAGACATCCAAAACATGCAGTGTTGGTGGTCCCCCAGGAACTTGGTTGAGAAACACTGCTGTAGACTATCGAAAAATATATAGTTTAAAGGGGCAAATAATTTTGACCTTGAAATATTTATTTAAAAAATTAAAAACTGCTTTTATTCTAGCCGAAATAAAACAAATAAGTCTTTCTCCAGAATAAAAAATATTATCAGACATACTGTGAAAATTTCTTTGCTCTGTTAAACATTATTTAGGAAATATAAAAAAAGAAGAAAAAAAATCAAAGGGAGGCTAATAATTCTGACTTCAACTGTATATAAGAAGCAAGGAATAGGGATAGTTGGTACTGTCACGAGCATAGCATATTTTCAAATGGCCTTGCTTCTAAAAAATATTTTTCATCATATTTCTTTTTTCCCCTGAAGTATTTGCATGCACACGTGTGTATTGCAGGAAATGTGAAAAATATTTCTAGGTATTCGAACTTTAAACAATTAGTTTTTTTTTTTTTTTTTTTATAATTAGCATTTTGGTTGTGTTGTTCACATAACTCATAACTGTAGCTTTTTATCCTCATTAAAAGCTTTAATTACTCAGTCTCACAGTACAGTTGTCTTTATACTGGATTTTCATACACAATTTCAAATCAAAGTTTGGGACTGTGGGACTAAGTAATTAATGCTTCCATTAATTAATGTGTGCATTCAATGGGACCAGTGCTTAAAGAATACGGAGCTGTTTTGCTGTTAAGCCCTCATTGGTCATACAGCTATGACTGGTCTTGGAAAACTAAAATCAAATTACTTGCCTTAAAGGGATGGTCCACTATGATATCATATTTTAAACTTTAGTTTATGTGAAATGTAGCTCTGTGAACATAAACAGCATCTCTGAATGTGATATGCTCAAAGTTCAATGCAAACTCAAATTGCTGTGAACATCCACAATCTTTACCAGCACTGCATTGTCTCTCTGTGCAGCTGCTTTCTGTGGGTTATACATCTCAAATAACAAACTCGCAAAAGATAAGAGAATGTTTCATATTACTTGCACATTAACCAGAATATATGTGAAAGACACTTGTCAGATTATATTTTAGAGAGCAGGCGTGAGGTTCAGCTGTGTCCTCTGTTATTTTTTTTCTCTGATTCAGGCACAAACTAATACGCCTAACAGCTACCTTGACTGACAGTGTTTACACTGCACAAAAGAGCATGCTTGTTGGCGCATGATGCTTTTCCTGGTGACGTGGAGCCAATCCAGGAATTACAGCACATTATGTTAGCTGACCAATCAGAGCCTCTTGAGGGCCAGCCTTTCAGAAAAACTAAAAAATTTGACAGCCGTTTTCATGTTAGCTTAGTAGCTGTATATAATTAAAGTGAGATATAATCAGGGCTAAATTTGTGCCGGAACACATTGGATCCGGATCCGGCACCTCTGAAATCTGATCCGGCACCTCATTTTTACTGATTCACCTCCTTATCCGCCCTCCTCCCTCGTCCGCTGTTCACTTTCTTCCGCGACTCCCCTACTCTCTTCACTTTCGTCCGCGACAACAAACCCCTACCCTAGCTCATAACTTACATCCGCACCACTCCTCTGTCATCCAATGCCTAACCAACCCCCTACCCTGCTCTCCACTTTTATGCGAGACACCTCTCAATCCTCGGATAACACACGCAGGATCCGTTACCTCGATCTGTTCCGGGACCTCTTGATTCACAAATTAAGCACTGGATATAATAACATGATTTTCTACAAATGAAGCATGAACACACGTTACTTTGCATCTTATAAACACAACCAAGACTGAAAAATACACTCTGGACCACCCCTTTAAAGCTCCATACAGAGAAAAGGAATGATTGTAAATCTGTTAAATGTTAAAAATAAACTCCCGCAAAATAACCAGGGAAAACCACAAATGTTGTAGCTGACATAAGTACAAATTCCTCAAGATGACTCTTGATTTGAAAACTAACGGTGTCTACCTGTATATATGCACCCTCATCTCACCCCAATTTCCATCTTGGCTGCTTCCCATCCAAAAAGCAACAGAGGAGTTAACACTGTGGCTCTCGACTAATTAATAATGGATACAGCCAGAGGCGAATTAAAATTATAATTCTCTACTCCTTTCTAAGTCTCCACTCTCCGAGATTATATTCATTCCAGTTAAGATTCACTTTCAAAACTATGGCTGTAATAGTAATCCTCACAGCCTAATAAATGCAAAGCAGACATGGCATTGCAGCAGTATTTTCTAGGCACAGTTATGTATTGCTCCTAACCAGCAGTGGTTACATGTGATCTTAATTGATGATGACACAAAAAAGCCCATGGCCCACGACGAGAAACCAACCGATATGACTCAAGTGCTACAAAACTAATGCAGTCCCACAGTTTAAACAATACCATTTCACCTCCAGCCTCGAAATATATTTTCTTATTTAAACAGGCTTGGTGGGATTTGTGGTCGCACTCCCAAAAAAAAAAAAAAAAAGACTTCTTTCGGCACAGACTTCCCTGCTAACTGCATTGGCAAGATATCCGTTCTAAACGATCTGTCACCAGTTTTAGAGCAAAAAGCTGGCTATGCTTAAAAATTCATTTTTTTCCCCAAACGCCAAATGTTGTTTTCTCTATTCCATCTGCAAAGGCGCCACACGTCTTCCAAGAAACTCAGACTCATACCCTCTTTAGCTCAATGATAACTGGCTTTCCTTAAATGTATCCATGCTAACTCTGTCTCTTCTTCTCTCCTTACAGATGTTTTTCCAGGTCTGATCACTTGGCTTTGCACATGAAGCGACATATCTAAGGCAGAGGAAGACGGGAGAAAGAGAGAGAGAGTGAGAGAAAACGAAGAGGAGAACAGGTGTGCACCATCCAGACGGGAACATTCACAACAGACTTTGGGTGCACAAGAGGGGTCTGGCTGCAAACGTCACCAGGAGGAACATGCAAGGCAGCGTGGGCAAGCGTTGTTGGATTCTACACACTCTCAAGACAGTCCAAAAGCCTTTTCATCAGCGATTAGCCATGCCTTACCGAGCACTAGCTTGGAGGTCAGACACTGCCAAACACCAGGTTTTTCTTTTCTCCCCTCATTCTTTTTTTTGTACAGTACAACACCACTAGCATGGAACAGGAAACTGAGCGCTTCATGTACAAAATGGAAACGCACATTTCATTCATCACATAGCCTAATGGTTCTACTGGAGAATCATGTTCATTGTACATTCTGGAGTTTCAATTTCTTTTTCCAAGGACAGATCACAATAACCAACCTGCAGCTATGTTGTATACAGCAAACAACCAAACACGGAAAGCAACATTGCCAATACGTTCTGAGGAGTGACCAATGGAATAAGTGGCCAAATGCAACGCCTGGCCCCGGAAGCAGGCTCTGCCTGGGGAAAAGTGATAAAGAAAAAATACGGCAACACTCAGGATGTGTGCTGATTTCTCGTACTCTTCGCTCAGGAGCGAACTCTTCTCTGCTCTTCACACCCGTCACCTCACGGGTGATTGAAATGATGCGCAGCGACACTTTCTTGCCTTTGTTTTTTGTTTAAAGACAGTGTTAAAAAAGATGGTTTGTTTTCCTTCTGAGCTAAAAATGTCTTAAACTTCTGAAAGGTGAAAATTTGCTTTGCAAACAAGCGAAAATGTGCACATACGGGCAACGAGAGGGAACTTTGAGGCCTTCTCTGTATGCACAAGGTTCAGTGGCTGCTATCTGGCACTGAAACAAAACATTCAAAGCGTAAGACGGGAACAGAAACCCCCCCCAAAAAAGATTGGGATTGCTGGCTTGGTATAAAAGGACAGAAGTCTTCTGTTTTTCATTTTGCTTTGCACCGACTTGATCTGGGAAAAGTTAACCAATTGTCACAGACCTTGTGTGATGCTCTTGACACTGGAAAGAGTTCTTTTGCTTTGTGTTGATATTGGCACCTGTGTAAGAACATAGTCGTCCAGTGCACTGTAGGAGGCCAACAGAGGAGACGTAATGGGGGAGGGACAGTTGGCAGGACGTTGACTCTCAGATTGGAGCACCTGCTGGGATCAGGATCCAAAAGACCTTGGTGGCATCAGCCCAGACAAACTTTGCCTGTTTCGTATCCATTGTCTGCACTGATTTTTTCAATGTTCTCTGTGCTTTTTTTCATACTGTCAAAAAAAAAAAAAGCTCAAAAACAAAACAAAAAAAAAGCATAAAAACAAAAAACATCTTGGAGGGAAAAAAGCAGAAAACAAAAAACACATAAAAAACTCTTTTACAGACACATCACAACACAGACAGAATGGTTTCTTTGCTCTTGGCTTTTTCCTGGAAAAAAAAAAAAACTAAAGAAAAAAATAGAACAATAATTACCAAGTTAATGAACAGCGTTAAAAACGAAACACTGCATGGCAGCCTCTTTCAGATAGATACACACACTCGCACACATACATGCACAGCTTGCCTCTCAGCATTATTTGTTTTGCACCAAAATCTTCACAGCAGGGTTTTAGCAATTGTTGTTTTGTAGGATTGCGTTCCATCCAGACGTCAGACGTTCAATTGAGAGCTTGTTGATACACTCGAGTATATTATGCTAAACCGGGCCTAGGTCTAGCTTGGTGTTAACAATCAGCTTCTAAATCGCGGGGACAAAAAGACATATCATCATCCCCAAGGTTGTGAAGCCTGTCGTGGCGTCGCAATCAGGGCGTTCCCTTACTGACCCTACTCTTCTGCATTGATTTAATGGCTGTGAGGGTGGAGGGAAGATTACGATTCAGCAGTAACATGTTAAGAATCATGGCAGACTTTACTAAACGATCCCAGAGTTTCCCCTTAGGGGACCACCGGAGCTTAATGATCAATACACAAACTCTCAGCATAGAAATGCTGAGTTGGTGCAGAATGAAAAGTTGGTGCCTTTCTCTTGGTTTGAGGCCTGCTGAAGGCAGCTCTTCTATCACATATATACACACACAAACGTACACAGACCCACACACACACCATTTCTTCAGTTTGACCATTTTAGTTGCCATTTTCAATTGATTTCCTCTCATTCCAACAAATTTTCTTTGTTAAAATGCAAAGTCATGCCAAAATTTTGACAAAATAGGAGATGAATCAGTTTCTCTCCAGTAATGTACAATCAGTTGTGGGTTGTGGCACTTTTGTCCGCAAGAAGCGGTCCCTGTGTGTGACGATTGTTCGTATGAGTTTCTGTAAAATAAGGTGCATTGCTACAGTGTCATAATAGCATTGTGTACTATCCCACAATTTCACAAATGGGGTTATTACTGACAATGTGCAAACAGCTAGAAAAGCTTTGAAAGGGTTACATTTCCATTTTCCTCACAGATAGCAGTCATGAAAAACTGCTCTTCTCTCCAGTTTTTGCTTTGACAAAAAGACAATTCTGATTCATTCAGTCACCAAACGTGATATAACAACAAGAACACAGGGACAAAAACAAAAGCATCCTGTCATTTTCTTCATCAATATATGAATTCAGCTTTCAAATTTAACACTGAAGATACACATACTGTAACTGTCTTATTTTAAAATACAGTGCAAAGCGACAAATTGAAAATTACAAATCAAACTCTCTTCTGCCAACATGCTCCAGACTTTACCAAATGAATATGGAACAGGCCAATCAAATTCATTAGCAAGCAACATGCCGTACATATCCGATCACATATCAAGTGCCATTCGAAACCCCCAATCTCTCACTCTTCGAGCGACAGCAGCGGTCTAGTCAGTTACACAGGCGCCTGATGCTTTGCCCAAAGATTTAAGCATTTGCAAATAACCTGCTGGGTGTTAAAAGAGAGAAAGAAGACTTATTTTGCATTATTCTCACAGTATCTCCTTGTACCCTACACCAGCTTTCTAAGATTCGTTCTTGAACATCTATATGACCATTGGCTTGGTCTCGAGTGTGTGTGCTTGTAATATACGGTTTGAATGCAAAGTTGAGGATGAGTTTTAAGCCTAGCCGTAAACAAACAGCGAATTAGTTGCATTGGTTTTAGCGCTTCTGTAGTCAGTGCAGGTCACGCATGTCCTTAGAAATCACCATCCAGGCGAATGTTTCTAAAACACTCTTGATTCTGATTTAGCTGTACAGAAGACCACCTTTTCTACCACAAGTTATCCGTACAACTTCAAAACGGAGACAATGCTGTGGCAGAACATTTTACATGACAGTAGGAATGTTCGAAGACATTCTAAGGGAACAATTTTAAGTGTACTAGATCTGGGCACTCTTCCAGTGAAGCTCCCTTCCCAAGCCGTTTGCTTTTCAGCTTCAAAGAGGCTTTTGGCAGCTTAAATTTTATATGAAAAAGATGCTTGAAACATCACAAGGGGATTTTATGATAAAAGGTCAGAGGTGACAACTTTTCCGTTTTATTTTTTTGTTATCGTCTGTATTGCAACAACATTTCACTGCATAAATAACACTCATCATTGTTACCGCTAGCTTAGTCTGTTAAGAATGACACTGCTGTCGATTGTCTACATAACATTTAGTGGCATTTCGAGATGCACTTATCACAAGAACATGGGAGCAATTCATTCTTCAGCTTGATAGATAAAGCTTGACAAACTTTTTCGACGCACCAAAAAGAGACTAAATCTGCATGTACATTCGAATATTCATCCATAGGTTCCCAGTCACTCGCAGACAGCGAAGAGACTCGTTTGTCTTGGGATATACTGCATCTTGAAGTCTATCTGTATCCGTGTTTGTCCAAACTTGATATGTCAGTGCGTAAGGTTTTCACCGGGTCTTTCCTTTCTGCTTTTTGCGTTCCTCACCTCCCACCCCTACCTACCCCACCCTGCACCTGCAGAACCACAACCAGTCCTTAAAACACAGTCACCTCAGTGTCATCCTCCGGTTACGTGTTACCAGCTGTCAGCGATTTCTTACCTATGAATGTCCGTAGACATTACTAAGCAGGGAGCAACCGGCCAACAACAGACCTCAGTGCTTTTACAGGTGCTCTCTTTTATCCATAAATGGATCTCGCAGAAAGCTGCCAGTTGGTAAAGCAGGTACAAATCAGAAAAAAAAATGGAAAAAAAGGGAGAAAGAAAGAAAAATAGAACAGTTATGTGCCATCTTGATTTATCTGTATGGAAGTAGGACGACATTTTGCCATATGTAGGCTGAAGCATGTAGTTTCTCGCTAGAGCAGGGACCCTCATATTCACTGTCCTCTTTCCCTCGCCACATCACTAACACTCCACCCCCTCACTTCCTGTAATCTTCACACTCTTCCTCTCCGTTTTGTTTTTTGTTCTATTCTGTTCTTTCCTTGTGTGTTTTTCTTTATCGGTTCTTTTGCTGTACAAAGTGTTTAAAATATTATTATTTGTATGATATAATGTTAGTATGGTAATGTTCTTTATTAAGGAAGAAGATGAAATTTATTTTTGTTACTGGTCTGTTTCATAATTCTTTTTTAAATTGGTATTGTAAGATATCTATGCAAGAACTGTTCAGTGGAGCATTTTTATTTAAGAATGTAATAAGTGTAATAAATGGTAGAATCTGAACGTCTCTGACTGATGCTTTCTTTGACCGAGAACGAGAAATTACTTTGACAGTGAGCGAGAGAGACATCGTCTTTTCATAGCCTTTCATAACCTTTGGTTGGAGTGCTTTCAAATAGTCAAGACTCATTACTAGACAATTTTTTGTCCCAGAAATCACCACTCTGTAACAATGGCTTTGTGTACACTGGCTCTGAATGGATTTTTTGTGGCCAGGGTTCATTGGAATTGGAAAGCTGACTAGCAACAGAAACTCTGTGAAGGTCAAAGACTATCATGCTTTGTTTGCAGATGAATATGGCTGAATTTTTGAATATAAACAAGCAGTGGTTGTGCTCTCATTAGCGTTTCCTTCTCTAGGCCAATATATAGAAGCAGTTCCCCATATTGGAATAGTCAAACTGGTTGGTGCACACTTGGCAAAGTTGGATTGTATGCATGCATATATGCATTTATACAGCAGTTATGTCTGGTTTTTGGATCAGATTGGCTGATAGCCGAGCGATATTCTGCAAATAACAGCACTGGTACAGCCTCTTAACTCTTGTGTATTACTCGGCCAAAATACAGCAACAAGCAGAGGACACTCTACAGTTCGACAAACAGTTTTTAGTTAAGAATGTGGTTGTTTATATTACAATCATGCAGTTTATTTATAAAGATAGTTTTAAAATTATTTAACTAAAATAAATATAATTAATTTTTACTTAAATTATTTATTATTTACTGTTTAAATATTTTTTTATTAAATTTAATTAATTATTACTTAAATTATTTATTATTTACTATTTTAAAATACTTTTTCATTTCGGAGCATCAAGTTCAGTGCATCGGCCATCATCAGCCTCTCTGAGCCTAAAGTAACGGTTGATGTCACGCAACAAGATTGGCGACAGAGACAGCGTAATAAGTCTTTAGCAGAGAAAAACAGCATTTTCTTAAAGTAATTTCAAACTACAGCAGAACAAATCATTATAAATTAGGTAAGTGATATTCTGAGTCGATCTCTTTTTTTATTTAGTAGTGCTGTATTTATGCCACAGAAACTTATAGTGTTAGCTTTGGCTCTTGCGGGGTTAATTATTGTGATATCCTAATTTGTACAGAGAAACACTAGGAAATCTCTGTAGATTGATGGCACTTCATGTCGTTAAGCCTAATAATCTTAAAATGTGAGCAAAAATCACCTGTTTTGTCATCACTTAAAACATTACACTAGAAAATCATTCAAATTCTAGTTCTAGAGTGACGTTTGTGCTGCAGATATGAATGAATGGCAGAAGAAAGTAGCTTCTTATACAAAAGGGCTTGACTCTCCAAGTTTGATTTTCTTTTTTATATATACAATTATGCTGATGAACTGTTGTATAAACGCAATATCACACGAGTAGCAGTGCGATGTGGCTGTTATAGTGGTACACCAAGGCTCTCGACCTGCAGCCTCGAATCAACACACGCCTCCCACCAGTGCCGATATATAGCCATATCGCACTGCTACTCCTGTGATATTGCTCATATATATGTGGGGTAAAAACAGGATGAAGATATCCGATTTTTTCTTATTTTGTTTAAATATCTATTTTTCCTTCATTTAGCACTGCACTTCAGAAAAAAACAGGAAATACTTGGATTCATCCCGAAACAGAATTTCAATCACAATTTCACATCTTCAAATTCTAGGGTAGTTTTCAAGGGGTATGTAAACTTTAGAGCACAACTGTACAAAAATATAATGACATAATTTGGGTATTAATTATATAAACCAATTATGATTTTTAATGGCTGATTCTGATTGCAATGGATGCCTATATAACAATCAGATGTAATGCTAAATAAGCACAAGTAATTCTGCAATGAGCATCCTTAGATGAGGTCCCACAAAGGTCCTCTAAGGTACAACGATCCCAGAAGTTTAACTGCAGGTGTTGAGTATAGTCAAATTCACAACGACTTCCAACAACCCTCACCCAATCAGATTTTCAAACAACAACTATCCATTCTATAATTTAATTTTTATTACAAATTAATGACCCTCCCTCTCGAACTTCTCTCCGCGGGCCACTTTGTGCATCACATCCTTTAATTAGTCGTCACAGGGCTGCCAATGACTAAGCCACCATTTAGAAACTCGCACCCATGACTCAAGGATTAAAAGGGCTAATCGAATAACTAATGGTTAATTAGAGAGTAATTATGTGAAAGAAAAGGTACTTCTAGTGCACATTCTCGCAGCCTTCTAAATGTCTTCCAGTGAGATTTCCTCCATCAGCTCCGCTCTATTATAGCTGATGCTGGTAATTGAAATTCACATTGTCATCGCCTCAAACCAAAAGCAAATGTGAGATTTATGCGTCATCCAGCTCCTGACGCAAGCCGTACTCCTGACAGATGCTCAAACACCAGCACGTTTGTCTCGACAACAGCAACCTGATACAAAGCACATCTGGTGTCAACTGTGCAGACAAAATCCAATTAATTGCATTGTTAATTTGTAGGAATAGATGTGTCAGTGACTGCTGAATAATCTCACCTAAGATAATCAGGAAAGAAAAGAATGGAATACAGCAGGCAGCAAATTCCCAGCTCGGTCTCTTGGGATCCATGTCAGTGGCTTAATGTGCATATCCAGCCCCTCCATTCACCAGCAACCTTTGCCACTGTTTGGCTGTGAATAGTATTCATCCCTGCTCTGCTAAACACATGACTATAACTCACCTAGACAGGGCAAAAAAACATGTTTTTAAACAAAGGTGGACTTTGAGGATTAGCATAAACATTATAGCTCAAAGAAATAAACTTTGACTGTTAATGCACATGAATGATACACCTTGCAACCTAAAAAGTGTCTAAGAGGCCATTTACATGATGTTTTCAGCAAATAATGGTAATATGTATCCTTTTTGCCTGTTCCTTTAAGGCTGATATTTACTTCTGCGTCAAGTGATCGGCATAACCCACGACGCCTGCCTTCTCATAGTCGTGCATTTATACTTCTGCGTGCTGTTTGTGTTGCGAGTGTTTTGTTTTTTACTGAACACTTCAAGTAGCTAAAACTCTCTCATTCAGAGGTGGAACTGGCAGATGTGCAACAACATTAAACACAAGGTAAACGCAAAACAAAAGTCTCATAACTTTCCATCTGGATCTCCTTCACGTGACTTGACACTTATAAATACTCACTCCATTGGGCTCGTGGTCACATCATTGTAACATGTAGGCCCTTCCTCAATATGCATTCTTTAGGATCAGATATGTTAATGATTTGTTATGGCCCAAAATTTGGAAATTACCTCATGAATACTTAAGTAAAAGAAATTTCTTTCAAACTTATTCATAAATATTATTCCAGTAATTATTTTCTTGCAAGCAGGTTTAATTGTGGAATTGATACATGCTGTATGTTTTGTCATCTACATAGAGAAACATTATCATTTGCTTTGGAGTTGCTCATATGTAGGTTTTTTTTTGTTTGGATTTCTGCTCTTTTTTTTAGAATCAACTTTATAGCCAATTTTCAAAGTTGTTCTAAAAATGTCTTATTTGTTGTTGATGTTGTTGTTTTTTACATTCAACAGGTCATTACACAAATCAATTTAGATAATTTTTTTACTCAAGAATGCAAGAATAGGGGACGCGTGAAAGTTTCCGGATGTGTTCTTGATAGAGGATGCATGGATGCAGACTTGAGCGCAAAACTCGCTTGAGAAGTCCCAGAAGTCATTGCGGATAAATAAAAGAGGTGGGAAGCACAGCATTTAATATAGATCTATTATTAAAGTTCAGATATATAACTTGGTTATCTCAGGCGTTCCCCTAAATGAGAAAATGAAAGTAAACATTACTTGTTTATTTGCTGAAATTCAAATTAAAATTAGTTTTATTTGTATTGTGCAACGTATTTGTATAAGGTCTTAATGCATAATATATATTGTGACAAGGGGAAAACAATAAATTGTTGTATGAATGCTGTAATGTTTAAATAATTTTCCGTTAAAACGAGAGAAGGTCATGTGACCAGAAAGAACTAGGGATGAATGTAGCATCTCGTTTCTCACAGTACACATTCTCTGTTGTCCCTGTCTTTCTAGTTAATTCTTCCAAGGTAACTTGGCAAGACCACTCTACAAAAGCATGCAAGTCCATTCTCAGTGTTCTTGGAAATGAGAAATAGTCATAGGTACATTTTTTCCTTTTCTCAGCCACGACGAGGACTATGGGACTGCACACAGGCTGCGCCAGAGCATACACGTGCGCTTAATGCAGAAGTATAAAATAGCCTTTAGATGACATTTTGTATGACTAACAATGCAGAAATCTGGGAACTGGTTTCAAAGAGGAAGTTTTTGAAAACGTCGCAATAGTTGTGTCCTTGTAAATCCCCAAAACTGATTCTTTGAAATTGATGGCATCATGCACAGTACCATCTACAAAAACAAAAACAAAAACAACAATGGTGGCGAACATGGCTTTGTTGTTGCTCAAGTGTTGGCTAACACTTTGTCAGCATAGTATGTTCCTTCACATTACAACCAACAGCGGAGAAGCTATGATGCATCTTGCACGCATGGCAATTTCTAGATACACATCAGCGCCGACAGCACATCACTTCCAAACAGGTACAGTTTACTAAAAAGCTGACAGCACCAAATACTGGCCTGCCATATGTATTACCGCATTTTTGGTCATTTTAACAGAAAGCGCTGTCTTTTCAGCTTTGGATACATCATTGTCATGTAAACATAGCCTAAAGGAGAAACACTGTAACATCTAGGGTTTAATAATAATTTCAAGTCACTTGAATACATAACATTACACTCAACACACAAAAAGATTCAATTAAATTCAGGTTTATTTGTATAGCGCTTTTCACAATGATTATTGTTTCAATGCAGCATCAGTGGCACATTATTGCATTACAATCAAATTAGGAAAAGTTAGTTATCATAGCTTCATTAGTTACTAATAAACTACTAAATAATTAACTAACTAACAGATTTTAATAGTTAAAGTCATTGTTTTATGTATGTATATATATATATATATATATATATATATATATATATATATATATATATATATATATATATATATATATATATATATATATATATATCTGCATGTATGTATGTATGTATGTATGTATGTATATATATTTATATAAATATATATATGTATGTGTGTGTGTGTGTGTGTGTGTGTGTATATATATATATATATATATACACCTAGTTGATCAAATATTCAATCAAATATTATTTACTATCATCATGGCAAAGATAAATTAAATCAGTTATTGTAAATGAGTTATTAAAACTGCATGTTTAGAAATCTGTTGAAAAAAATCTCTCCGTTAAACAGAAATTGGGCCAAAATAAACAGGGGGGGTAATAATTCAGAGGGCCTAATAATTCTGACTTCAACTGTATATATATATATATATATATATATATATATATATATATATATATATATATATATATATATATATATATACATAGTTGACCAGGATTTATATAGGTGAAGTCTGTGTATAAATGTTCAATGAAGTGCATTTGTGTATTAAGTGTATGCAGATGCAAGCAATATTTCAAGTCAAAGTAAAGATTATGGTGCAAACGTCAAAGTAAAATTAAAAAAGTAAAATGGTACAAACTTACAAACAATGTGCTGTTGATTAAAATGAATTCAGTGTTATGGTTTTGAAAAGATGTCATCATACAATGGTGACACCAGAATATAAATCGTCACCTTAGAATTATAAAGTTCTATCTTACATCTATCTATCTGTATATATAGTTGGTGAAGCATTTTTCAGTGGTTATTAAACTAATTTGCTCATTGTCTGTTTTCTTATAAGGTCTTTACATTTGATATTAAGCCTTGAAGGGCAAATAGTTATATTGAATTACATGCTCCATGCATTAAATTATTTATTGAATTAAAAGCTTTATATGAAATATTGAATTATATTTAATTCAATATTTCATATAAAGCATTTAATTCAATAAATATGACCATATTAATTACATAAAACTAACATCTGCAGCCTTGTATGTTAAATTAGAGCAAGAAAAAATATTCATAAAACATTAAATAAATGTTGTAAAAAGCAAAAAATTCACTCTCAAACATCAACATATTGTTACAACACCCATTTTATTTATTTTTTATAAAATTAATAAGCAGACTGGTTGTATTTCTTAAAAATACAATGCATTTGCCCTGATTGTTTTACCCAATTTGCAAATTTAAGAGAAGTTTAATCATTTACATGTAGAGTACATTTAGGCTCTCTGTCATGTTAATGTATGAAAGAAAACTGTTACACATATACAGTATTGTTTGCTACATGGAATGCCAAAACTTTGAAGCTCAAAATCATTTAAAACACAGATAGAACCTTACTCCGAGGCATTGAATTTTTTTGAAGTTGAAATATTAGTTATCAGACATGTTTTTGGCCTTTGTCCCAAACTAGAGTACATACAATTTTTTTCCCCCACGTTTTACATAACACATCTGGTGTCAACTGTGCAGACCTTAACCCAATTAATTGCATTGTTAATTTGTAGGAATAGACGTGTCAGCGACTGCTAAATAATCTCACCTAGGCTAATCAGGAAAAAAAGGGAATTCGGCAGGCAGCAAATTTCCAGCTCGGTCTCTTGGGATCTGTGTCAGTGGCTTAATGTGCATATCCAGCCCCTCCATTCACCCCCGCCTCTGCTCTTGGCACAGGGGTCGAATCGTCTGGGTGGCGGAGAAGACATTCATCCATGCCAAGTTTATTAATGTAATACGTCCCTGTGCCCTTGTGTGCCGAGACAATGGTACTAAAATTAGTGTGTTGATTAAATGGAAATTATGCAACTGATGTGATTATTGCTTTAATAGGGCTAAACCCCTGTAACTGATTCTAACTAACAAAAGGTCACTTAATTAAGGAAGTGATAGCAGAAGATAATCAGGAATTTACAGGACTCTCGAGATGGCTGGGGACAGGAAAACAATGTTTTGTTGTGCACAACATGTTCTTGTAAGCCCCTTGATTGTGTCGTAGTAAACAAGTTCAGATTTTCCCCTAAGACTGCATTCTGGGATGCAAGTGAACACTTTAGAATGAAAAAGGCATGAGGAATTTCCCATGGTTCCATTTTGTCCCTCTACGCAAAACTATTTTTACTAAACCCCACAGTGTTTTGTATCATATTGTAACATTATGCTTTAATATGCCATGGTATTAAATAATTAGCATTTTTTTCAACACTCCCCTTTGTCCGGGTATTCTCCCATATTTTACAATTCTGTTCTATTATCTTGTAAGGGTAATTTCACGTATTTCTCCCATATTTTTTTCTATATGAAGGGTGGCAATAAACAACCAACCCATACTGCCGAACCACTAGGTGACACCCCTTGCTGGTAAATGTGAATCCGTTTTGTGCTTATATTTTATTTAGACATGTAAACTTTGAAATAAATATAAAAATGACGGCATTCCATTCCTTTCCATTGCAATACTCAAAACAGGCTGTTCATGTAGCTGTGCATGACTGTCAAACGTGCTCCATAGTGATAAATAGACGCTGCTTCCCAAACGGATTCTGTACACGCAATTTAAAGTGAAAGTGGACACTCTGGGTTTTGGGTGCATTTCAACCGACATATACACATAATAATATTAATAATAATAACAATAACAATAATAATAATAATAATAATGATAATATTAATCTTGGTGTTTTCTTTTGAACATCAAATGTTGTCTTAAATGAACATACAATTTTAGAAAAGCAATCAAATGCTTTCATTATAGATCTGTGCATTTCTGAAAGGGACTCTGTTATTTCAATGTAATTGAAAATATAAATGAGTGATTTATTCGCTGCTTTTTAAATTACGCAGTGAAGAAAAGGATTAATTTGATTTGATAACTTGATTGAATTTCTTAATTATAGCTATAATTTTTAGGCTAAATGGTTATTTGCCGCTTTTTTAATGAATGCTATTTATTCTATCCTTTGTAAATAATAAAAACAACAAAACAAAACAAACTACTGACAACAAGGAACAACAGAGATGAGGATCCAAGTGCAAATAAAATAAGATTATATTTAAAGGCAAACAGGGACAAACAGAAGTGGCTGGTACAAAAAGGGCAATCTAAAAATGTGGTCAAAAACTGGCGTAAGGTCGAAATAGGCGGCAAACAGTATCAAACAATAAACAAGGCTAAGGTCAAAAACAAACAGGCAAGACAAATAAACGCAAACATACATTAACATAAAAGACTCCATGCAAAACCGGTGCATCTGTGGTGTATAAATAGTCTGAATGATCAGTGATTAAGTCTCAGCTATGTGTGTCTCATCAGATGTGATCAGCAACTGGTGTGTGTGTGACATGGCCTGATGGGATTTGTAGTTCTTTAATAAGACATATCGTCACCTTAGAATTATAAGGTTCTATCTGACATTTTGTAAAAATTGAGTTATTTACATCATGGAATGTTTTTATAAGTTGTTTACATGTTAAGGCTTTTTATTTAAAAACAAATAAATAAATGTTACACACATATTGTTTGGAATGCAAAAATTTGAAGCTCAATTTCTCAAAATCATTCAGAACGCAGATAGAACCTTATAATTCCAAGGTGACAATATGTAGTTCACCAGCGATCTGTCAAGAGTGATACTCTAAAAGACTTCATTGAGTTTTTTTATTATTATTTTTTTTGACACACTCACACACGCACGGACGCACACACACACGCACGCATACACACACGCACACACACATGCACACGCATGTCTTTTGCATAAAAACAACATATCAAAAAGATTTTTGAGGTTTTATGTGACAGAGGGTGCGAATTACAGGGAGGTTTGGGGGTGCTGACCCCCCTAATTAACACTTGATCCCCCCAGAAGAACATAAAAAAAGATCTATGGAGGGTCTGCTCTTTAATACTGAAGAAATAGTTTGCTCCGATCTCTTAAATAATATGAATAATTACATAATAATTACATACCATTGTGAATGCATGTTTGTGCCAAAAATATTAATTTAGCTGCAAATCTAGAGCACCAACAGACTGTGTAAGTGTTCACAAAACTTGTTTCTTGTAAAATAGGCATTTGTATAGGTCTCCTTAAAACTTGATGCATTGTTAGTATTTTAAACACTTTTAACACTTGCTCAAACATATAAGTTAAACAATAAAATAAAAAAATATGTGCAATCTTTCATGGTCACCCATTAATAGCTGCAGGAATGCAAACTTGTCACCATTTAATAATATCACAAATATCATTGAGAACCACTCAATATCTCTCAAAACACTAAAAAACAAAAGTTTGATTAATATATTAGATGTATTGAATTCAATAACTTTAGTTCCCCTTCGGGGGGAACTTCAGCACTATAAGTGGATTTGATTTGTAAAATCCACGCATTGGGAGGTTCGGTTCAGAAGCTACTCTTCTGAAAGAGTATTGAACGGGCCAATTAAGAATGAATTGGCAGCGCAAGCCTGCGCAGGTGAGCGGCATAAGCAATCAACTGAGTATATAAGCTCACCTGGCGCCAGCAGACGCTATCCTTTTCGCTTCAGAGACTTTCTGATCGAGTCGATGAGGGTTCCTCCTGCTGTGACCAGCGATTCTGAGCGAACGAGAGCATTCTCCCGGTCCAGAGTGTGTACACGCAGTGGCAGACGGTCGAGCTGGGTTTCTCCCTTGCCTGGCGTTCTTTGGGTCCGGTCCTCCAGAGCGGTGCGTATAAGGTTGCAAACTTCACAGAAAGAGCAACACAGTCGTGCAGCACGTCCTTATCAGGACGGCGCTCCGACTGTGCGTTTCTGGATGCGGTGGTTTCCTGTCCTCGGATGATGGGCGCGGGCACTGCGTTACATGTCTGGGGGTCCAGCATGTTAATGCGCTGCTCGCGGGCAATTCATGTCGTCATTGCGATGCCATGACTGTTGCGCAAGATCGCGGTTAGCCTTTGCAAAAGGGTGAACCACCCCAGTTGTCCCCTGCTCTGCAGCGGGCACTCGGGCAGATCTGAGGGTTTCAGCGAGAGATAATCCGTCGCCCACGGGCCCGCGGACCTCCCGCTCCTCTAAGCGCTCCATCCAAGCTTCGGGCGGGGGAAGCGATCCGTCTAACAGATGGTAGCCCTTACGCCCGATGACACCGGAGACCAGATGTCCACCGCGGCATCGGAGGGTGGGCTTTCATTGTCCGATGATGATCCAGACCCGCTCGCCCCCTTCGGGCTGGTGAGCGCTGTCACTACGGATCCTGAAACGGACATGTTAGCCGTGCTTTCCCGGGCTGCTTCGGCCGTGGGTTGGAGATGGTTTATCCCCCAGCTCCGCGGCCGGACCGACTAGAGGGGCGTTCCCTTCTTCCCGGAGGTGCACAGTAGGCTCACGCGGTCTTGTAAAGCACTTTTTTCTGCTCGTGCTGCGTGTTCCTCCACCCTAACCACTCTTGACGGTGAAACAGCCAGGGGGTATGTGGCGATTCCTCAGGTTGAGTGCGCGATGGCGGTAAATCCGCGCGGCGCCTCTTCTTGGCGGGGTCCGCCTCGTCTCCCATCCAAAGCCTGTAAGTTATCTACCTCCCTCGGAGCTAGAGCTTACATAGCTGCGGGCCAGGCTGCTTCCGCCTTGCATGCGATAGCCACCTACCAGCGCTACCAAGCGCAGGCGCTGGCCGAGCTGCACGAGGGTGGGTCCAACCCAGGCTTACGAGCTTCGCACCGCCGCCGACTTAGCTCTTCGGACTACTGAGTCCGCTGCGTGTGCGTTGGGGAGGACGATGTCCACATTAGTGGTCCAGGAGCGCCACCCCTGGCTGATATGCGCAAAGTCGACAAAGTCCGCTTTCTTGACTTCCCCATATCCCCAGCCAGGTTCGGCGACACTGTCTGTAAATTCACCCAGGAATTCAAGGCGGTGAGAGAGCAGTTGGTGGGTGATGTCTTATCGGCGGTCCGTAGCCCGCTCCGCCCGCCGTGCCATTCATACCTGCTCCTCGCCGAAGGCGCCCGCCTACGAGAGCTGCTCCGCCCCCGCACACGCCTCCGGCGAAGCGAGCGCGTCGGGCACCTCGGAAGCAGGCAGCCCCCCTGCCCAGAACGCCGCTAAGTCCGGCAACGGACCGCGAAGCGCCCCTGGGACAGGCCATCTGGAGAAGAGGGAACTTGCTCTTTCCCCGCTGGAGGGCGGGGCCCCATTTCCAACGGCACTTTTTACTGCCATGAAAACATTATGAAAGGGCACTTTTCACTTCCCCAGATGTGACAGCCCGAAATCTGCCAGTCTGGGACGCTATGCTTTCTAGCTTGCAGATTCGGTGCGTTTCGCCAGTGGCTCACGAGCGCTGGGAGAACGGTCTCCTTTCTCCCACCCCTCGAGCCTCCCCTCCGGAGCTCGGGTTTGGAGTGAGAGCAAATATCTCACCTCCAGCTTTTCCGTGGGACCCGCGAGCTTCCCGGATCAGCACACCCACTCCGCGCTGCCCCACTGCTGGTACGTCAGCGATTGTAGCGATGAGTCCATTAGCGAGAGCTCTGCCTGCCTGGTTAGCGCGGGCCAGCTCTTCGCGGTGGCTCATACGCACAATCAGACTCGGCTATGCGATTCAGTTCGCGAAACGGCCCCCCAAGTCACGGGTGTGTATTCACCAGGGTCAGCCCCCTGTCCGCCCCTGTCTTGCGAGAGGAGATTGCTGTCCTCCTGGCGAAGGATGCAATCGAGCCGCTCCCTCCAGCCGAGATGGAGAGCGGGTTTTACAGCCCACGCTTCATCGTGCCCAAAAAGAGCGGTGGGTCACGGCCAATCCTAGATCTGCGCGTTTTGAACCGCTGCCTGCACAAGCTGCCGTTCAGAATGCTCACGCAGAAGCGCATCCTCCGGTGCGTTCGTCCTCTGGGTTGGTCTGCAGCATTAGACCTGATGGACGCGTATTTCCATGTCTCCACTCTTCCTCGCCACCGACAGTTTCTGCGGTTTGCGTTTGAAGGTCGAGCTTGGCAATACAAAGCCCTCCCCTTCGGGCTCTCTCTGTCTCCGCGGGTCCTCACCAAGCCCGCGGAGGGTGCCTCAGCGCCCCTTCGGCTCGCGGGCATCTGCATACTCAATGTCTTTACGACTGGCTGATTTTTGCCCTCTCTCGGAGCAGTTGATTATGCACAGAGACAAAGTGCTCTGGCACTTCCACCTGTGGGGGTTTCAGGTCAACCGAGAAAAGAGCAAACTCGCCCCCGTGCAGAGGATCCCTTCTCTCGGGCTGGAGCTGGACTCGGTCACCATGGCAGCGCGCCTCTCCGGAGAGCGCGCTCAGCTGATGCTGTACTGTCTGAGAGAGCTCGACAGTAAAATAGTGGTCCCACTGAAACTATTTCAGAGGCTCCTGGGGCATATGGCATCCGCAGCCGCTTCATGCCGCTCGGATTATTCTATATGAGACCACTTCAGCACTGGCTTCACGATCGAGTCCCCAGACGCGCATGGCACGCGCGCGCACACCGAGTCTCTGTTACTGCGCTGTGTCGCCGCGCCCTCAGCCCTTGGAGCGACCCCTCGTTCCTACAGGCCTGGGTGTCTCTAGAACAGGCGTCCAGTCTTGTTGTCGTTTCAGCAGACACTTCCAACACGGGCTGGGGGGCTGTGCGTTGCGGGCATGCGGCTGCGGACCTGTGGAAAGGTACCCAGTTGCATTGGCATATCGCCTGGAGCTGTTGGCAGTGTTCCTCGCTCTCCACCGTTTTTTTCCGGTGCTGGAGCGGCAACACGTGCTGGTCAGGACGGACAGTACGGCGGCGGTGGCGTATATCAGCCGTATAGGGGGTATGCGCTCTCGCCGCATGTCTCAGCTCGCCCGCCGTCTGCTCCTCTGGAGTCATCCGCGGCTGAAATCGCTGCACGCCATTCATATTAAGGCAAGCTCAACCGTGCAGCCGATGCGCTCTCACGGCAGCCTTGCGTCCTGGAGAATGGAGACTCCACCCCGAGTCTGTTCAGCTGATATGGGCACGATTCGGGGAAGCCCAGATCGATCTGTTGCTTCCCCCGAGATCGCTCATTGCTAGTTGTTCTTTCCCTGACCGAGTGCTCTCGGCACGGATGCACTGGCTTACAGCTGGCCTCGGGGCACGCGCAAATACGCGTTTCCCCCAGTGAGCCTGCTCGCGCAGTTACTGTGCAAGGTCAGGAAGAGGACGAGGAACAGGTTGCTGGTTGCACCCCTCTGGCTCAACCGGACCTGGATGTCAGAGCTCTCCCTCGCGATAGCCCTCCCCTGGCAGTCCCTTCGAGAGAGCACCTACTCTCTCAGGGACAGGGCACCACCTGGCACCCTCGCCGATCTTTGAAGAGATTTTAGACGCGAGGAAGACTTAGGTAACCTCCGATTGCGGTGGCTAATACCGTCACTCGGGCTAGAGCCCCCTCCCCGAGCGCGCCTATGCCCTGACGTGGAGTCTATTCACTGAATGGTGTGTCTCTCGCTGAGAAGACCCCCGTAATTTGCCAGATCAGCGTTGTTCTTTCTTTACGCCGAGAGAAGTCGGAGAGCATGCTGTCGCCCTCCACACTCAAGGTTACGTGGCTGCCATCTCCGCTCTCATAACGCGGTGGCTGGCAGCACCGTGGGAACGCATAACCTCATCATCCGGTTCCTCAGGGGCGTTAAGCGAATTAATCCATCCCGCCCCCTCTCATGCCCTCTTAGGATCTCGCCCTCGCTACACAAGCCGCGTCAGATCCCTTCGATCCTCGACTCAGTATCTTTCTGTCCCTGAAGACAGCTCTGCTGGTCGCGTTGATATCGATTAGAGGGTCGGGGACCCGGAGGCATTTTTCGGTCAGTGACTCGTGCCTGTAATTGGGCTGGCTTCTCTCACGTGAGACCCTGCCCGCGATATGTGCCCAAGGTTCCTACCATTCCGTTTTAATACGAGGTAGTGAGCCTGCAAGCGCTGCCCTCGGAGGAGGCAGACCCAGCCCTTCTTATTGTCCAGTTCGCGTTTTGCGTATTATCCGGACCGCACTCAGAGTTTAGATCATCTGAGCAGCTCTTCGTCTGTTATAACGGTCGGCAGCAGGGAAGTGCCGTACCGAAATAAGTTCCCACTAGATTGTGGATGCCTTTCTTTCACTATCAGAGCCGAGATGAGCCGCGTCCCCCGAGAGCGCGTGCGCACTCCACTCGGAGCTTCGCATCCTCTCGAGCGCGCGCACGCGGCGCCCCTCTAACAGACTTCTGTAGAGCTGCGGGCTGGGTGACACCCAACACATTTGCAAGGTTTTACAATCTGCGAGTGGAGCCGGTTTCCTCAAGGGTATTAGGTAACCCTTGGTGATTGAGGAAACAATTCGGTAGGGTGTTGAAACACGCTTGCTGCGCCATTTTCCCTAACACGGAGATACGTGCGCCTTTTTATCTGTCAGTAAAGTTCCCCGTCAGGTGAGCCCTGCAGATTCCTCCGTGGCCCCCAGCACTGACTCAGCGGAGGAGTCACTTGCTGGCCCACTACGTTGTAGGTCTGCCCGCTGGTCAGCCCGCGTTTTGGGTAAAGGTGCCTGCTATGCGTGATCCCCACTAGGCGATCCCATATGCTTATTCCGCCACGGTTAAGTCCCCCCCCTGGGCGGACCCGTGTCTTCCCTCCCCGCTAACCACTCTTTTGCTATGCGTACTCCCCCTTTTTAGGGCTAGTCCATATGTAAATTCTGCCATCTACCCCCCCTTGGGTAACGGATGGCCTCCGCAGCGTCCTCCCTATCGGGATTGCACGCTTCCCAACGTACTGTCGTATTTTCCTAGAATTATCTAGATGCTCACGACTTCCCAAAAAATATATATAAATCCGTAAAACTTCTGTTGAAGTAGGATAAATTAGGGCCAGGGACACGTTGGAGGACCGCGCCCCCCATGATGCGGGTGCGTCACGCTTGCTTGACTATCTCCTCATCGGGGGTGTTGGTAAGGTGCAGTCATTATGGCGCTTTCAATGGGCTCCCAATGCGTGGATTTTACAAATCAAATCCGCTTATAGTGCTGAAGTTCCCCCCGAAGGGGAACGTTCGAGGTTACTAAAGTAACCCTTCGTTCCCCGAGGAGGGGAACGGAAGCACTATACTCCGTCGCCATAATGACTGTCCCTTAGCTGTTGAAAGTCTCTTCAGCTTAAAAAGGATAGCGTCTGCTGGCGCCAGGTGAGCTTATATACTCAGTTGATTGCTTATGCCGCTCACCTGCGCAGGCTTGCGCTGCCAATTCATTCTTAATTGGCCCGTTCAATACTCTTTCAGACGAGTAGCTTCTGAACCGAACCTCCCAATGCGTGGATTTTACAAATCAAATCCACTTATAGTGCTTCCGTTCCCCTCCTCGGGGAACGAAGGGTTACTTTAGTAACCTCGAACGTTCACTGAGGCATATTACCGGTAAACTTAACCCCCGATCGACAATGAGTAATTCACACCCTGGTAACACATGGGGTATTGGTGTAAAAAACAAAATCAACTTTCTAATAACTGAAATAAAAAATGACAAATAATTTTCTAAGAAATAAAATATCAGAAAAATAAATTATTAATGAATTAATATGTTAGAAAAAAGAAAAAAATTCTAGTAAACTTACACAACATAACTGAACTGCTGCCTTGGTGTGCATAGGACAAAACATAAATAAATAAGGCTGAAATAATGCATGTGAAATTAAAGACTAGTTCTTTTTTAAATGTATAAATGATAAAAGAGGTCAAAAATTATTCCTTTTATTAAGAGTGTTGAATTTTAGCATTTTCGTGCACTAGCAATTCCACACAAAAAAAAAAAAAATGTGCTGCCATCAAACTTGATTGAAACTGGTAAAAATGTCAAAGGACTCATAAAACCCTTTTTTTTAAGCATTGTATATTCGGCAATAATTTAATGTCTGCTTTGCTTTCTGTGGAGGGATGATCACCTTTTGTTAAACCTTTAATCTTAAGATGGCAATAAATATGCTTTTGTTTCATTAACTCACATATAAAATATCTGCTGTTAGGGCACAATGAGCGCTTTCCCATAAAAGCCAGCAATTTATTCCTACCCATGGAGGAGGGGAATTATATTAAGTGCCAGAGGAGATGGTATTTGGAGTGGGATGTGGCATAAAATGAAGGGTTTCATGGTTGTCCCAGCACAGGAAATACTTGTATCCTGACAGGCTGGAAGCAGGAAATGATGGCAAACATTGTAGCTCAACTAACATGTGCTTGGAACAATACTGCCTCCGTGCAGACGGATGCAGCTTCAGTTTATGAGTATACATACACAAAGTGTTCGGAAAATAGCCTAGGCCTTATGGACTGCATTTGATTGTAAAGTGTTGTAGCACTGAGGAAGTTTACATAGACATCACTAATTGAATTATTTACATTATGCAGAATAAAACAACATTATTTTCAATGTGTTTACAAGAGTTGCTTGTTGTGATAATCTGTTCATATTTACTTTTAACATAAAGCACATACATTGATTAATTTACATTCCAAAGCAATGCCATTTAATGTTCCCTTCAGAATTTCACATTTCGTCGTACTGTTTATCTTCAGGTACCCTACATAACTATGTGTTTCTTTTTTAATTCTATGAAATCTTTAAAGACAAGGTAATAATTTGCTCATGTCTTTAAACTGTTCATTTTGTTATAGACAGAACATTTTTCTATTATTTTTCAATGTAAACACTTATTATAACAACATGCACTGTAAAAAGAAAAGAAGTCGGTTATTTTAGAACAATACACTGTAAAAAAATTATTAAAAATTAAAAATGTGTTATTTTACAGTTTTTTCCAGCTGCTAGGTTGCCGGGTGGGGGTGGGGGGGTGGGGGGGGGGGGTTGTAACTGTAAAATATTGGCCACTGAAATACAGAGATTTACCCCAAAATAACAAACAGCAAATAACAGAAATTTACTTAAATTAACATTTCTGGTAAATATATATAATTTACTGTCTGTTATTTTATGGTAAATGTCTGTAATTTAACAGCTGCTATTTTAAGATTTTTTTTCGGCACCCCAGCTGGCAAAAAAAAAAAAAAAAAAAGGAAAATAACAGATTTTTTTTTACAGTGTACTTGTTACACCTAAACAGAGCAGTTCATGAGTAGTTAAGAATGAGGTAGTGATAATGTGCCTCTCCACATAAAGTGATGAGAAAGACACATTAACAGGTCATGTGAGTTCATGTGAGTTAGCTAAAACTAAAGTGTTAATTAATACATTTAACAAACATGTTCTAACAAGCAATGAAGGAACAATGTTAACCATTTCCTGTAGAATTTGCAGTAACTTACTTGCAGCAGTTCGCCAGAAACTTACTGTGAAATAAATTACAGGTAAAACACTGTATTTACATTTACAGCACCATTTATAGAGCTGTAAATGTTTTTACAGAACTGTGTATATCTTTACTGTAAAATATACAGTAATGTTCTTTAACATTACTGATATAACTTTAATGTACCTTTAAAATACAGAAACATAATGCATAACTGTCCTACAGTAAAATACAGTTCATTTTACAGTTTAATACTGTGTCATTTACAAAAATCATCTAGAGTGAAGCCATTATTCACACAAGAATGCAAAATTCTGCATTCTACATAGTGGATGTTTAATTTACACAGTTGTACAACATTATTCAAGTATTGCTATTGTAAATTGTTACCTAGTATTTGTCATGATATGCATAAACAGGCAATTGGCAGTGGATAGAAATTCTCCCTTAAAGCTATAATGCTCATCAGAATTAAAGTGTTGAGAACTGATGTGCGTTTCCTCTCACAAAAAGCTATCAAAAACTCTTACACGGTGGTAATGCTGCAATACAAGCCTGTATATTTTTAAACTGCCCTTCAATGTTGTGGCTGAAATGGGACAATTTATTGTCTTAATATGATTTGTATTTACTCAAGTATGGCTTAAGCTGGATTAAGGTATTTAAAATAATAAATGGTAGACTCTTAATCTCACAGTGGGACGATTATCATATGAGATTATTGTCGATGTTTTGAATGTACACATTGTCGGGCAAAACACCAGTCGAAAAAAAAAGCATCATTTAAAATAAAATGCCTTTGACTCATTTATTGGGTCTTATGGTTAAAAACTGCATCATGAAAAAAAAACTGGCTGACCAATGAGATTTCCACTTGGCTTGAGCTACTGAAGATACAGTAAAACATGACTTGCTGGCACTAAAGCAATGGTAAGTTTTGTATTACTTAATTTTTCTCTCATGGCTTGTAACTTTTTCCTGCAAACCTTTGACAAGGTATTTGCTGTAATGAAGGAGGTTTAACAAAAGTAGAAAAAAGCTTAAATGCACTAAATGCTAGAGGAAAAGGCGAAGGGTGACTTCTTTGCAATAAGCATAATGTTAAAGTAAAGTAACGTTGGGCAGTGCCACCTTTGGTCACACTTTCTGATGGTGCGTTTGTTGAATTTAAATTACATTGCATCTACATGCCAACTAATCCTCATTAGATTATAAGAACTGTTAGGTTGGGGTTAGGGTTAGTGTAAGCTGACATGTACTTGTCAAGTTTTTTATAGTCAGTTAAATGTCTGTTGAAGAAGCAGTATCAGTAGATATTAAGCAGACAGTCTACTAATACTCAAATAAACCATCAAAATAAAGTTGTACCCCTCCTTTTGTTCCAGGTTATTATAATTCCAAAGAGCCATTTAAAGTCAGGGCGTGATTGTGCACATCTACTCCACTCAAGGCTTTAATCAGATTATAGTCTTAATCGTATTAATATCAGAATATTGTTGTCCACGTAGATATACACATTGTTAGCTTGACTGCATTTTTATATTAGATAAACTAAACATCTGAGAAATATGCATGTAATCAGCATTTCTGTTGGTCCAAACAAAGAGAGAGAGTGAAATCCCTGTGAAATGACTGCCTCTTTCCAAGAATAGAGGATCTCACACACAGCCGTGCAAAACTTAACACGATGAACATTTCCCCAGCAGACTGTCAAGCGCACACACTCCCAAAACACTTTTCTAGTACCCTCACGAAATATCTGTTTTGATTACTTCTGATGTGGCTGTGCTAGATCTGTCTGTCCTTTGCCACTGTTTTGCTGTAAATAGTATTCCTCACTCCTCTGCCAACCACATGACTATAACTTATTCAGACAAGGAAAAAGAAAATAAAAAATAAATATTTGTTAAATCTGAATGTGGGCTATCAGAGCATTACCATAAACATAACAGCCCAATCCATGTCTACAAAAGAAAAGAAAAAAAACTTGAAAATCTAATTCATCTGAGGCACTCAAATAATTATTTGTGCTTGTTCAAACTACTTATTGAAAAATGAGCAGAATCAACAAAATTCTACAGTTTCTTTGGGTGGACAACTTAAATGTTTTATGATTCAATCCACTTAAATTTGCAAAAACAGTTAACTTAAATTATTTGATTTGTGTTGGAACAACATGAAGGAATAGTAACCCAACATTTTTACAGTGGGCATTAATCAAGCAGCAGAAGACAATCAAAATGCCATCCTTTCTAATGCACTAAATGTTCAAATTCACTTATTTTGATTTACTCATTTAGTCCACTAAAATAGTCCACTTAATGTTGAGAAAAGTGGATGAGGGCATAGGGGGGATTTTGGATACAGCCTATGGATTGACAATTCGTGATTAAGCATAAATCAATGACGATAAATCAGAATGATGTGCTAAACAAATACATTTGTCTATTCAGCAATGACCGATTGTGGCAATATATAAATCTTGGCATTTTAAGAATAAATCTTGTCAAAAATGAACACTGACCATTTGATTAAAACCCAACTCACAACCTAAAATCTAGCAATTGCTTCAGAAAAATGTAAACATGTACAGTTGAGGACAACATTTTTCAGCCACCTGTGAAATGTTTATTATTTTTATAATGCTCAAGTGATATTTAATCGAGTAAGACTCTTTCACAGCATTTCCTATAATCAGAGCCGGCCCAAGGCATAAGCAAACTAAGCGGCTGTTTAGGGCCCTGTGGCCACCAGGGGGGCCCCAAGAGTGCTTGAAATTATTGTGTGACTTTCGTTTTAGTTTAAGTTGTGGATTAGTGGTGGGACAAAATATATGCCCATTTATAGTGTTATTTCTGAGCGCGATACATACTCAGGCGCCAAGATATTTACCTAAATTTACAAAAGATCTGATTTAATTAATCAGTTTTTAACACCGACAGCAGATAACCGCTTTAGCTACAGTACACCCAGCCGCCACCAGAGGCCCTTCCCGTAATGGCGGATCATCGGACATACACCAGCGTCAAGTAAAAAAAACTGACAGACAGATGATCCATTGCAATGGTGAATATCTCAGGCATACAGACACTTTCTTCTGTCCAAGCTGGGCCAATGTATTTGTGTGTTTCAGACATCCAGCTTCTCCGAATTTGCCACTATTTTCTTTCTAAAAGACGCGCTTTCACTTCGCTATATCGCTCGCGCGTGCCCGCGGCCAGTGCAACTTCTTATGTGCTCAAACTTTTTAACTCCGCCAAAATATATAAAGATATCAATAGGACATGAACATTTAATTAGAAAGGCCTTGCGTTTATTTGACTCTTACAGACTTCAAGTCTTGTAGATGGTATTTTGGCAAAAAAAATATTAAGGGAATTAATAAACTTAAATAGATGAGTAACTATAATAAAATAGATGAAATAACTAATGTTCTCCATTGCTAAAAACATATGTGCTCAGAGGAGTCTGTGCTCACCTCTCAGAGCTTTCTGATCAGTTGAAAAAATAGTGGGGATACATTTTTTTTTTTTTTATTAAAAATAAACCAGGGCTAAGCATAAAATATTTTCATGTTTACATAACATTAGTTGGTCAAGTTGTAATAAGTGTTTTAAGTTTACAGAAAATTAGAAACCAATAAATTACTATTTTGGCAGTTTTTTTCTTAAATGCATATTCCACTAAATTGAGATTCTGCTGCTGTGATAGAGATATGCTCTCTTCAGTCATAAACTCTTCTCTGCACATCAGCAATTTTAAGCTTGTTTGACAGATGTGCACTTGTTTGACATTGTTGCAATTCTATAAATGCGTGTTTATAAAAGAAATTCATCACAAATTTGATTTATTTTCCCCCTTCGTTTACCAAAATTGTGATATATTGTGGCTGGTTTTCTTGTGATTTATCAATATATCGCAGAATTATTGATATCGTGATTGAAGCAGCAGTGCCCGGAACAGCAGCAAAATGCTTTTTTATGAACTTGGCGATTAAAAAAATAAGCTTCTGATTTATACAACTGACAGTTGGTAAATACACTGCAAAATTATTTTCTTTCTTATAGTTTTTGTGTGATTTTTAGTCCAAATATCTAAAAATTCTTAAACCAATAAACATTTTCTAGAAATATTTTTTGTCAAAATGATGTGAATTTTTCATTAAAAAGCTCAATAATCTGCCAATTAGGGTAAATAAAAAAAAAAGATTGTTTTAGGTTTTAAATAAGATTGTTTTACTTATCTCATTGGCAGATTAATTTGTTTTACAAAAAAATCACTTAATTTAGAATTATTTCTGAAAACTGAACAATTTTTGTACATATTTAGTAATTTGATTGATATGCGAGTATGTCTAGAAAATGCTTCCTGATTTAGTTTGATTTTAATTTAAATAGATGTTTTAAGTTATTTGAACTACAAAATACAATATTAATTTTTTTCAGTGTTAACATTTATATCCAATTTTAAAAAATATATATATATATCTTTATTGTCACTATGTTTGACTGTTTGGCAGCCTCTTGTGCCTAAATAACAATAAAAATAAGTATGTTATTGGCTACTTCCAGCTGCTTTTGTTTCTGTCAGCCCATATTAATGTTTTGTGTCTAATTATTTAAATTTGTGGCAAGTAGTCATTTAAAAAGTTGGATCAATAGGAAGTTGTTTCTGCAGAATAATCTTTAGAATTGTCTTAAAACATATATTTTCTGATGTAAGCAACACAGCTACAGCGAATAAAATCGATAATGTGTGTTTTAAATTTATAGTGTGCGAATTATCAAGGATTGACGATAATTTGTCATATTGTTTGCACCAAAGGGGCCCCAAATAAAATCCTGCTTAGGGCCCCCTGAAGGCTTGGGCCGGCCCTTTTTACTGAAGAAAGTCTAATTTGGGCGACGCAGTGCCGTAGTAGGTAGTGCTGGCGCCTCATAGCAAGAAGGTCACTGGGTTGCTGGTTCGAGCCTCGGCTGGATCAGTTGGCGTTTCTGTGTGGAGTTTGCATGTTCTCCCTGCGTTCGCGTAGATTTCTTGCGGGTGCTCCGGTTTCCCCCCACAGTCCAAAGACATGCGGTACAGGTGAATTGGGTATGCTAAATTGTCCGTAGTGTATGAGTGTGTGTGTGAATGAGTGTGTGTGTGGATGTTTCCCAGAGATGGATAGCAGCTTGAAGGGCATCTGCTGCGTAAAAAGTGCTAAATAAGTTGGCAGTTCATTCCGCTGTGGACCCCGGATTAATAAAGGGACTAAGCCGAAAAGAAAATTAATGAATGAAAGCCTAATTTGTTTTATTTAGGATAGAATGAAAGCATTTTTTCATTTCTTTTAAAACCATTTTGAAGGGCACCTATTTTACCTCTTTTACAAGATATGCTACGATAAACCTTTGGTGTCTCTAATGCTTCTGTTAAGTTTCAGCTTAAAATTCCCATCAGATAATTTATTAATTTATTAATCTGCCTATTTTGGAGTCTGAATACATTGTGGCTGTTTTTGTAGCCTGTGACAATGCAAATGAGCTGCTTGTCCCCGCTCACCGTTCCCACATGCGTGCCTGCTTCTCATCATGCATTACGTCAGATAAACAGCAGTCAGTGATAGACACAGACACGGATGAAGCTGAAATACAGCTCATTAGTCAAATATACTAAGTAAGGTATTTAAGTATAATCAAGCCTTTCTGAAATGACGAATTTCTCACACAAATGCTGTTTGCAGTACACACACACACGGTCACATGGTGATTAAAAGCAGTTAAGAATTACATAGCGATTTTACTGTCTATATTAAAAACATGACTCATGTTTTAAACTCATGTAACTTTTTTTTTAGATATCACAGAGTTGGAACAAATATTTTAATCCCAGTTTATTTTGCAAAAGAATGTTGTTTGGACATGTGTATACATGTTATTACACAAACATGGTGCTTTTCAATCAATTCGTCAAGCAGGGAAACCCCACTCCTACGTCACGTTGTGGTGGGCCTCAAAACCACTGGGATTTGGTACCTATTTTAACGTCAGTAAATTTAAAAAAAAAAAAAGAGCCTTGGGTTTATTTCACTCCAATATGACAGTGGACACACTATATATAAAGACAGTTCTGTCCAAACACTTACAAAAGTTGATTTCAATCATAGGTGCCCTTTAAGGTCAATATTATTAGCCCCTGTGAGCATTTTTTTCTGATAGTCTACAGAACAAACCATCTCCATACAATGACTTGTCTAATTACCCTAACCTGCTTAACCTAGTTAAGCCTTTAAATTGCACTTTAAGCAAAATTCTACGGTGGCCAGGAGAGCTTAATGTGCTAGAATTTAAGAAAACGTGTGCAATTACAAAAAACACCAGCAAATTGAGAAAAGATTTTCATCTGTTTTACAGCACACATGCTGCAAATCCTCAAAAATGCAAACACATAAAAAAAAAAAACACTGCATTTTCACACAATGCAAACAAATAATAAAACGCACTGCATTTTCTCAACGCAAACATTTTATGAAAACACGCTGCATTTGCACAACACAACGGAAATGTTTCAAGGTGACCCTAAAGGGGGAGTTTATTAGGTTATGGTTATTTATGCTAATAAATACTAAAGACACGAGAATCTGGGATATTAAAATAAACTAACAAAATGCCTTTCAAAGATCACCTACAACTTCACTGAACAATAGTCAAAGCACAGCGGCGGGGTCAGTCACATTTTTGGGTCCCCTTTAAACATTCCCGTTGTGTCCTTTTGTGTTGTGTAAAAATGCAGCACATTTTATTAATGTTTGTGTTGTGAGAAAATGTAGCATATTTTTTAAAAAATGTGTTTGCGTTGTGAGGATTTGCAGCACTTGTGCTGTCAAGCAGATCTTTTCAGAATTTGGTGGTGTTTTTTATAATTGCAGGTGTTTTCTTAAATTGCAGCACGTTAAGCTCTCTCAGCCATTGTAAAATACTAGCATCCTAAAAAAATATTTAGTAAAATATTATTTACTGTCATCATAGCAAAGATAAAAAGAAATCAGTTATTAGAAATGAGTTATTAAAACTGTAATGTTAAGAATTTTTTGAAAAAAAAAATCTCTCTGTTAAACAGAAATTTGGGTAAAAATATAAAAGATTTCAAATTTAACATGAGGGCTAATAATTCTAACTTTAAACAGTAGTATGCAAAAATCAGACAATAGGGAAAACAATGTGAATAGCAACAATATGCGGTCCTCCTCAAGGAAATAACAGTGGTATCTTCACAGTGCAGATACCTTTGTTTGCCATCCAGAGACACTGCTGTTTACTTAAAATCAAAGGTCAAGATTCAGCAGGGTCAGGGGTCATAGAAGAGGTCATATGTGTAGCGTTTCAGCCAGATCCTACCATTAATCCAGATAAAGTGCTCAGGGTAAGAGAAGCAATTACAGGTGTTGATGGATTCAATACAATGCACACTTATCTCTGGATGACAGTAGCTCAAGAGCAGATTTAGATTGTCCCCTTTCACCCTGCTTTTCAAACTCATCCAGTAACTTCCTTACTGACTCACACACACAGTTTTTCCAGCCGGTTTTCCTGCATGCGCTTTCTCTGTTTGCTCACGGAAAATCTTACCAGCAGCAAGAGAGTGCAGTCCACGGACTTGCACTCAGGGTCACACAGGGTCAGAACCACTCAGGCCATTCAAAATTCCCCCACAGTTCAGTTCAGTTCAAACATCTGCAGATTCCATTGAGTGTCAGCTCTGACCAAAGAACTTCCTGGATAACGTTGGTGTGGGTTTGTGTGTATGAGTGCTTCCTGCCCCCAAACGAATATATTTCAAATGAGCTTTATTTTGGTCAATGTTAAAACCTAATTAAATATAATTATACATTGAAAGAAGTTTTTAATGACATTAGCAATTTAAATGCTTTATTTTTATTGTATTTATTGTATTAATTTATTTGATTGTTTGTTTGTTTGTATTATTTATTTATTTATTTATTTATTTATTTATTTATTTATTTATTTATTTATTTATTAAGCTTAATATGATTTGTATGTTAGATGTTGTCAACATAAAATTATGCAGTCACTAATTTGCAGGTTATTTGCAATGAGGCTGAAGTCATCCCCAGATATATACGGCTATGAAAAAGAGGTAAGAGTGTTTCTCTGGGTTCATAATTTTATTTGTATTTGAGTAAAATGCACTTTGTTTTCTTCTGTGAACTACTGATGAAATTTTTTTCCAAATTTAATAATTTTGAATATGAAATAACAATACACAAGGTGGTATATTGTCAGACATTTACATTTATTTTAAAACAATGAAATACCAATGTTTTAAATTTTGAAGAGTTAACCCATATAAGCCTACCAGATACTATAGTTGTCAAAGTTCATAGTTGGCATTTTTCTTTTTTAAGTAATATTCTACATGTTATCAATGTGCAATTGCATTACAGAGGGAAAATAGAGAATAGCTTATACAAAAGTTATATGCAACAGCTTGCCCTAACAGTGTTTAATATTTCTTGAACAACCCGGGCATCTAAATGTTTTAATTAAAAAAAAAAAATCTATATTTTGTGGAAAAACTCATTTTTTAAAATCACAACCAAACACCTTTTATTCTGTTATTCTGACCAAATTATGGAAATACTATATATATATATATATATATATATATATATATATATATAGTATTTCCAGAATTTGGTCTATGTATGTATTTATGTATGTATGTTAGCAGTTTCTGTATTTTGTGATTCACAAGTGTTTTCTACGGTGTCCAAGAGAGCTTAACGTGCTACAATTAAAGAAATCAAGAAAAGACCATCCATTTGACAACACACATGCTGCAAATCCTCACAATGCAAACCCATTTAAAAAAAAAAAAAAAACATGCTGCATTTTCTCACAAGGCAAACAAATGATAAAAAGCACTGCATTTTCACACAATGCAAACAATTTACGAAAACATGCTACGTTTTCTCCCAACACTTTTAAATTGCTCAGAACACAACAAAAATGTTTCAAGGGGACCCAAAAATACAGCGGATCTGGTTATTTAGACTATTAAAATACAAAGGACAAGCGAATCAGGATGTTAAAATAAACAAAAAACTTACTTTTCAAAGATCACCTACAACTTCACGGAGAAATAGGGCGTTTCTCAATATGCGTTTTTCAGTGATTATCTGTCCTCTTGTTGTCGTGTTACACCATCATCAACTGCCAAAGTTTAGTTCCATAACTCAAGACCACATTCATATTAAAAATCTGTTTTATTTGTATTGTGCAACATATATTTGTAAGGTCTTTATACATAGTTGATATTGTAAAAAGGGGAAAACAATAAATTGTTGTATGAATGCTGTAATGTTTAAATATTTTCCATTGAAAACACATGGAGTTCATGTGACCATCATAAAGAACCAGGGAAGAACGCAGCATCTCATTTCTCAAAAGACACGTTCTCTGTTCTCGCAATCTACCATGTTCATTCCTCCAAGGTAAATTGGCAAGACCGCTCTCTACAAAAACGCAAGTCCATTCTCTGCGTTCTTGGCAAAAGGAAACAGCCATAATAATGGCACAACAGCGTCCGTCATGTTTTTGTGTCCCATTGAAACATTTCTGCTGTGTTCCATAGTTTTTGCAAGTGTTGTGAGAAAACGCAGCATGTTTTCATAAATTGTTTGTTGTGTAAAAAAATGCATTTTATTCATTTGTTTGCATTGTGTGAAAATCCAGTGCGTTTTTTTAAATGTGTTGGTGTTGTGAGAACGTGTGCAGTCAAAAGGATGAAGACCTTTTTTAATTTACTGCCGTTTTTTGTAATTGCATGTGTTTTTTTATGAATTGCTGCACGTTAAGCTCTCTCAGCCACTGTAGTTTTATGATTATGTACAGTTGTGAATTGCATTATGAAACCTTGATCTCTGCTCTGTCGACTTTGATGTTGACAATTCAACTCTATAGTTTAACAAAGTGACTGTTATTGACATTTTAATATTTGAAATAATGTAATATACTGTAAGAATACTATATAGATAGATAAGTCTGTCAAAGAACAGAAAGTGTACAGTTTGTCTCAGTGTTTTTGTACAGTAATATACAACACTAGCACAGACAACTTTATTAAAAATTTTGAAAAGTCACTATCTTTTTGTTAGGTTATAGAAGAAAGATCAAGGCCCTATTATGCTATTCAAAAGCATAACTAAACAGAAAAATATTAAAACGTAAATAAAAACTGCTAATATTTTTTTAAAGTGACAATATATCTATTAAAAATTATTTTATTAATTGGTTTTCTTTTAATTCAATTTCATTTTTGGCTTAGTCCTTTTAATAAACTGGGGAATAATTCATAGCAGAATGAACCACCAATTTATCCAACACATGTTTTACGCAGCAGCTGCCCTTCCAGCCGCTACCCATCTCTGAGAAACATCCATACACACTCATTCACACTCATAAACTATGGACAATTTAGCCTACCTAATTCATCACCTTTACTGCATGTCTTTGGACTGTTCTATTTAAAATAATAAAAAAAAGTTTAATTGAAAAAACATTCACTCAACAACATTTTACTCCAATTCAAGCAATTTCTATTTATTTAAATAGAAATATTTGCGATTAAAATGCCTCTTCCCTTGGTTGTATACCTTAGGTAATGAAACGGAAGAGGAAAAAATCCACTACAAATTGACCTCATCATGTCTCTGTTCTCCCTGCTCGATTTCAGATATGTATCGGGGTCCTTCAGTAAATCTGCTGAGATCTACCATTATGGTCAATTTCTTGCTCTGCTGAGTAGTCACATCAACAAGCTTGGAATAGCCAATACCAGTACTTCAATTGCTATCTACTGACTGCTCAGACTCATTAATGTCATACGCAGTCTTTATCAGACACTTGCTGGAGTGTACTGCTTAAATTATTCAGGGTAAACACATGCACATCTGAAGAGGACTGAGGAGGCTTATCTCGGAGAGCAGCCTGTTGTTCTTCCACGTTTACTTCTCAGTGCATATCAATTCAGTCCGTGTCGGGAGGAATCATCATCACCCCGTGTCTCTGAACGAACTGTAGATCATTATATCTGCAGCTTGCTCCCTGTCCCAGCAAATCCACATCGATTTTAATGTTATCTTTATAGCCGCCTTGTCTATCAGGGGATTAGGTTAGATGCTTTTCTGCACATTCAGTTTTTAGCATTCAGTCACGTTATTTCCCATGTTAAAAGCAGGCCATTATAGCTAGTATGTTCAATTCAATTCATGATTATTTCTATAGCGCTTTAACGATGTAGATTGTGTCAAAGCAGCTTAACATAGAAGTTCTAGTAAATTGAAACTGTGTCAGTCCAGTTTTCAGAGTTGAAGTTCAGTTTAGTTCAGTAAGATAGAAATTTCACTGCTCAAGTACAAACACTGAAGAGCAAATCAATCAATGCACAGCTCCACAAGTCCAAATCAATCAAGCCAGTGGTGACATTGGCGAGGAACAAACTTCACCAATTGACAAAAGTGAAGGTGAAAAAAGCTCAAAAGAAAGCAGGCTCAGTGGGCATGACCATTTCTCCTCTGGCTAAACTTTCTGTGTGAAGCTAGAGGATGGAGAACACTGGACGTCAACGTGGAGATGTATATAGCCAGACAGTTTATTAAGTACACCTGTTCAATTGCTTGTTAATAAGCCAATCACAGGACAGTCATCAATGCAATTTGTCTTGTAGACATTGGGAAGTACAGTTGACTTTAGACGTGGCTATACTTTAAACAAAATTGAAACCAAAAGTGAAACCAATTAACTGAATTGAACTCAAAAATAACTTTGTTGTGGCCTGATTTTGTTAGAACCGCTCGGCAAAAGCAAACTTTTAAAGATATTAGTTTTGGTTCCTAAACACTTGACCTACCATTGCTCATTGATAATTACACAATCAGTGGATGTGTTCTGGAACTCTGCCTTTAATTTGCGACAGACCTCAGATCTTCTCAAAAGGGTTTCTTGAACATGATGATAGCACTTTCTCAGACATTCTAATCAGACATTGGCCTAATACAGTTCAAATTTAAATTTCACATTTCTATGTTATGATGCTTTGACACAATCTATATTGTAAACGCACTATAAAAATAAACATGAATTGAATTTAGCCAACAGCTGAAATCCCAAAAATTTATTCATGCGATGCCTCCCTGAAAGATGCATCAGGAGGTCACTTGCAACAACTATGTATACCAGAATGCATTTCGAACCACCAATAATAGTGGATGAGAAAACACACAAAAATGTCAATAATATCAAGTTCCTTTAAGGCAAGTCATTTCACTTGACGGCCATCTTTAAAACGCCTTTCGGGCAGAATGCTTGGGCATTCTGTCTGAATATGGAAACATTAAATTTTCTAAAACTGTTTGTCAAGCTTACGATTACATTACATATTTGGAACCACCAATGAAATTAAACAAACATTGTCCCATAAGTTTCATTTCTAAATGTCAGAAATATACAAAATCTGCATATTTTCAGGTTGCCCAAGCTAATGAGCATGCACAATTAAAAGCAATGAGATCACAACACCAACCTCATGAATGGCCGTTCTACACATTATCATCCTCTGGATAATGATCGTCTGATCGCACTACTCTTCTAATGTAATCCACAACTTGGTCTTGATGGCGAGCCTCCTCCAGAAATGAAACTCTGAAACAAATTAAACAAATGTTACTCTTTATTTACAAGTTTATTTGAGTAATTGCTGTCATGTGATGTGCATTTTACAGGACGGACTGTACCTCGCAGTCATTTCATACAGATTACAATACACAAAAACTTTTGTAGAGTGCACTTGGTTCATTTATGAATAGACATTTCAAGCTTTATGTGGATATATTTCTTATGTCTGTAAAGCAAGTATTTGCTGAGATTCAAGTGTGTTTGTTGACCACCAAACTGTCATAAAAGTACACATCTGGTCCATCAGTCTATAGCAATCAATGATTGGCTCGTGTACTAATTGGCGTGGCTTCATTCGCCATATTCACCATTACACTTTTCCAGTTCAAATCTATATGAGTGACATGTCTTGTGTGGTCTTTCGTCTTTGAAAATACTAACCTATTCTGCTCTACAGTGGCTAAAGACCTTAAGTGGCTAGAGTGTGGAAATACTGTATAGTTATTATTAAAAAAAAGTAAACATTTTGCTTTTCAGCCGAAATTAAGTTTATTTTATTTATTTAGCACATTTAAAGCCACATGACTGACAAAACTGTTTTCCAACATCATGAAAATGAGATTCAAAAAGAAAGATTGGAATAAAAGGCTAAAAATAAATGACTAAAAAGTCATGAAAACAGACAGCATAAAATGCCTAGTAGGCCAATAGAAATGAGTGTTTTTAGTCTAGTGGCCATTTTAATCTCCACAGGCAGATCATTCCAAAGTCGAGGTCCAATTCACTGAGAAGGCACAATCACATATAAGCTTGAGTCTGGAGAACAGAATTAAAAAAGGTCTGGTAACAAAATCTTCGACTTCAAGGGGGAATAGTGATTGAGCAGTTCGGATAAATTGTTTGGAGCATGACAGATCAAAGATTTAAATACAAAAAATAGAATTTGAAAATGTATTCTTAATTGAACAGGCAGCCAATAAAGTGCCTTTCGTTGCAGAGTGATGTGATCCGTCTTTCTTTTTGAAAAGAAATCTAGTGGCAGCGGTCTGCACTAATTTAAGATTAATAATTTGAGTTTTAGAGATTCCAAAGTACAAAGAGTTGCACTAATAACAAAATGAGGTGATAAAATTAATTATATTTAGGACACTAGAAATATGGCAGTTATAATAATAATAAATATTAGGTGATGCGGTGGCACAGTGGGTAGCACGTTCACCTCACAGCAAGAAGGTCACTGGTTCGAGCCTCGGCTGGTTCAGTTTCCGTCTCTGTGTGGAGTTTGCATGTTCTCCCTGTGTTTGCGCGGGTTTCCTTCGAGTGCTCCGGTTTCCCCCACAAGTCCAAAGACATATGGTATAGGTGAATTGGGTGTGTTATATTGTCCTTAGCAAGACAATATTTTTTCTTCTAATGAAAGTCTTATTTGTTTTCTTTCATTTTTATATTTTTTCCAACCATTTTAAGGTCACTTGCCTAATTACCCAAACTGCCTAGTTCACCTAACCTAGTTAAGCCTTTAAATGCCACTTTGAGCTGTATAGAAGTGTCTTGAAAAATATCTAGTCAAATATTATTTACTGACATCATGGCAAAGATCAAATAAATCAGTTATTAGAGATGAGTTATTAAAACTATTAGGTTTAGAAATGTGTTGAAAAAATCTGCTCTTCATTAAACAGAATTATCAGTTCCCCTGTTTTTTTTTTTGCCGCAGTTTCTGACTTCAACTGTACATCCTCATGATAAAGGAGGTCCTGAATATAACAAAAATATCAATGACTAAAAGCAAAGTTTGTGCCTTTTGCATTTGCACAGCAGTATTGTGCCACTATATCCGGTTTAACAGATGCTTATCAGTTTGTTTGTTTTTTGGCAAAATTCTGCCAGTGATTCTGGCATATGCCACTGGATGTGATGTCTCTATGGTTGTTAAATATGCTTTTTAATTTGTCTCATGTTTAAATAATTGCTCATGCAATGCAATATTAAGTACATAAAAACACTTGCGACTGCAACAATTATTTGTACATTATATTTTGGTTAGTCATACTTAAAATTAAGTGAGCAAGAACCTCTTTTTATTCATTCATTAATTTTCTTTTTGGCTTAGTCCCTTTATTAATCTGGGGTCGCCACAGAAGCATGAACCACCAGCATATGTTTTATACAGCGAATGGGGAAACCTCTATTTTCAATATATATATTTATTTACTTATTTATTATTATTTTCTTTTTAAACCAAACGTGATTCTCAACAAATATTCAACTTTAGCATCCAATCAGCATTTGAAATCTGTCTGACGTTTTTTCATATGTAACTTGCATTTCTTCACTATTTCATGCTCTCCGTACTTTGATATTTATATGACATAGATCATAATCTAACCTCAATATACAGCGGATTTAGCAAAATGAGTTTCAGGCTCTGCTGTGACAACCCCTCAACACGGCTCAGATATACTACAGAAAATGTAAAATCTTTTGCAGGATTTGCCAAATGAAATGGACACCCCCCATCTTCTTAGGCTTCAAAAAGAGAGTGGGGCCATTAATTTCCCATGAATCAGGTTTCAACTATTAGATGAGCCTTTGAACAAACTTAAAAGGAACTTCTCCCACTCACAAGTATGCCTCAACCCATTTTTTTAGAAAAGGAAAAAAAAACTAAAAGGAAAAATTGTAAAAAAAAAAAAAAAAAAACGATAATATCCCAGACCTGGTTCTCTAGATGGAAAACAGCACTATACACACATACAGCCACATCGAGCAGGAGAAGGGAACAATGATCCTTTGTCACCATCCTAACCTCAGAACTAATCCCCTTGGCAGAAAAAGTGTAAAAAGAAAAAAGCCTCACTGCTGTTTCTCTTGTCTTTCATCCTGTTTTCCCGCTCCGTCTTATCAAGCCTGAGAGGGCAGAGGAAAAAGGAAGTACATCTACTCAGAAAGGCCTGGTGAAAGTCGCATGTGTTTCCTTTTTCTCAAGGCCTGTGTGTATTGTTGTGGCCACAGGTGTGGGGCAGAGGGCAAAAACTGCAATTTCTTTCCCTTGCTAGCTAGGTCAAATACCCTTCACAGTACTGGACCTGCTGAAACGTTGCATCTGAGTCTCCAAACGCAATCTGTGCAGTCACACACATTGCTACTTCAACTGCAAAATACTTCCACATTTCTCCATCTTTAAGCCACCAATAATTCATTTAAAAGGGAGTTGCATGAGTTATACATATATGATTTGTGAATTAAAGGTCCAATAGGTGATTGTCTTCAAGAAATATTTTTGTTATGGTGGTTAAAAGTCTTTTCATATTCCGTTAGCAATCATTGTATTTAATGGTCCAATATATTATACAATTCTGCTGAAGTTGTAGGACTAATCAAAAATCTTTGGTCTGAACATTTCTGTCCTTCTTGCTGTCAAAATATCTGCTCACTCTCTTTGCACACAAAAAAAAGCAAAAAAAAAAAAGCAAAAAAAAAGATTATAGCTTATCTCTGGTTAAACTTATGTGATGTATTGTTTGACAATACATTGGAGTGCACTGTACGTTCATGCATTCAGGACGGTTAGGGTTTTGATTTGATGGTCAATTTCTAATTGTATTTAGATTGTGAAAACATAAAATGTCATGTCAAAAAATGTCATGTTGGGGAAAGTTACTTTTGAACGCAATGCATTATACAAAATTTAGTTACTCCCCCAAAAAGGTAACTAGTTGCATTCCTTACTTTTTATGGTACTGTAAAAAAAAAATCAGTAATTTAACGGTTTATTTCTGGCAGCTGGGGTGCCAGAAAAAAATAAAAAATAAAATAACGGCTGTTGAATTACAGAAGTTTACCGTAAAATAACGTAAAATTACAGAAATTTCCTCAAATTAAAATTTAACCGTTATAACTAAAGATTTGTTTTTACAGTTACGTTACTTTTGCTTTACTTTTTCTTACCTGACTTAAACTTGATCGCTTTCAGAATTTGCAGGGGGTTTTTTTAAGTAGCTTTGCAATTAACAAGACACTATATTTACCTTTTAAAAATCAAACGCATAAAAAAATTATTTAGGATTATGTTATCTTCTGAGAACTTCCTGGCCCCAGACTTATACCATACTTAATTTTTACTGTACTGTATTTCTGTACTGTACTGTAATCTTATTAATAAAGTAAAATTCACTGTCCATTGAGACAATCCCCTTCTTTTTTTTCTTTTTTCATTTGTGACTGTGCATTACATACCTTGCATAAAAAAGTAAATAATCAAATATTATTACTAATTTTTTTAAAGTAATGCATTACTTTACTAATTACTTAAAAAAAGTATATTATTAAATATTAAGTATATTAAATATTATTTCATTCACGTTACTTGCAATGTGTTACTACAACACTGAAAATAATAATAAAAAACTCAAACTCCTAATCCAATAAACAAATACACTAATAACAATACAGTAACAATACACACACAAACAGACAAAAAGGCAAAGCGATTCAAGTTATATGTACCTGGAATTGAATATTTGATGCAGTTTTGATATTATGAATTCATAAAAAAATTAATAAACATTAAAAGTATGCATTTTACATAAATCAAGACATTTTCAAATTAAAATGTCAGTTTTTTTTAACTGGAAATTAAAATCTGCATTGCAAATGACAACCCATACTGGCCCACAAACAAATGCTATATAGATAGATAAGTCTGTCAAAGAACAGAAAGTGTACAGTTTGTCTCAATGTTTTTGTACAGTAATATACAACACTAGCACAGACAACATTTATTTTTACTAATTACTTAACTGGAAATTAAAATCTGCATTGCAAATGACAACCCATACTGGCCCACAAACAAATGGCACCCTAAAAGCTACTGGATTCCAGTTTAAACAGTCCACTTTCCACTAGAAGCTTGTTCTTTGATAAGACCAGAGATAAATGAAGAGAGAAAGAAAAATATCCTTTGAAGAAATATAATGAAGGCTCTGGCCAAAATGTCTTTTTAAATTACTTTGAGGGGTCATCACAAGAAATAACGTTTTTCCTTGATCTCTGGTGATAAGAGTTCATTGTACTTTTTACACTGCAAGAAAATCATTCTACTATAACTTTCACAATCTAAAACGTTCGAGGTTACAGAAGTAACCCTTCGTTCCCCGAGGAGGGGAACGGAAGTGCCATGAATGGGAGGATTCGGATCAGAAGCCGCTTATCTGGAGAGTATTGAACGGGCCAATGAAAGAAATTAATTGGCAGCGTAAGCTTGCGCAGGTGTGCGACATCTGCAATCATCTCAGCATATAAGCACACCTGAAGCCAGCAGACGCCATCCTTTTAAGCTGAAGAGACTTTCAAACAGCTAAGGGACAGTCATTATGGCGACGGAATATGGCACTTCCGTTCCCCTCCTCGGGGAACGAAGGGTTACTTCTGTAACCTCGAACGTTCCCCTTCGGTTGGGGAACTTCAGTGCCATGAATGGGAGAATATGGAAAGCGCCATAATGACTGCACCTTACCAACACCCCCGATGAGGAGATAGTCAAGCAAGCGTGACGCACCCACATCATGGGGGGCGCGGTCCTCCAACGTGTCCCTGGCCCTAATTTATCCTACTTCAACAGAAGTTTTACGGATTTAGATATATTTTTTGGGAAGTCGTGAGCATCTAGATAATTCTAGGAAATACGACAGTACGTTGGGAAGCGTGCAATCCCGATAGGGAGGACGCTGCGGAGGCCATCCGTTACCCAAGGGGGGGATAGATGGCAGAATTTACCTATGGACTAGCCCTAAAAAGGGGGAGTACGCATAGCAAAGAGTGGTTAGCGGAGAGGGAAGACACGGGTCCGCCCAGGGGGGGGACTTAACCGTGGCGGAATAAGCATATGGGATCGCCTAGTGGGGATCACGCATAGCAGGCACCTATACCCAAAACGCGGGCTGACCAGCGGGCAGACCTACAACGTAGTGGGCCAGCAAGTGACTCCTCCGCTGAGTCAGTGCTGGGGGCCACGGAGGAATCTGCAGGGCTCACCTGACGGGGAACTTTACTGACAGATAAAAAAGGCGCACGTACCTCCGTGTTAGGGAGAATGGCGCAGCAAGCGTGTTTCAACACCCTACCGAGTTGTCTCCTCAATCACCAAAGGGTTACCTAATACCCTTGAGGAAACCGGCTCCACTCGCAGATTGTAAAACCTTGCAAATGTGTTGGGTGTCGCCCAGCCCGCAGCTCTACAGATGTCTGTTAGAGAGGCGCCGCGTGCACGCGCCCAAGAGGATGCAACGCTCCGAGTGGAGTGTGCACGTACTCCCGGGGGACACGGCTGACCTCGACTCGAATAAGCGAGTGAAATGGCATCCACAATCCAGTGGGATAATCTTTGTTTCGATACGGCACTTCCCTGCTGCCGACCGCCATAACAGACAAAGAGCTGCTCAGATGATCTAAAATTCTGAGTACGGTCCACATAATGCGCAGAGCGCGAACTGGACAAAGTAAAGAAAGGGCTGGGTCTGCCTCCTCCGGGGGCAGCGCTTGCAGGTTCACTACCTGATCTCTAAAGGGGGTGGTAGGAACCTTGGGCACATAACCGGGGCGGGGTCTCAGGATAACGTGAGAGTAATCCGGCCCGAATTCCAGGCACGAGTCACTGACCGAAAATGCCTCCAGGTCCCCGACCCTCTTGATGGAGGCCAACGCAACCAGCAGAGCTGTCTTCAGGGACAGAAATCTTAGAGATACTGATTCGAGTGGCTCAAAGGGATCGGATCGCAGACTCGTGAGAACGAGGGCGAGATCCCAAGAGGGCATGAGAGGGGGGCGAGATGGATTAATTCGCCTAGCACCCCTAAGGAACTGGATGACCAGGTTATGCTTTCCCACGGTGCCGCCAGCTACCGCGCTATGATAAGCGGAGATGGCGGCCACGTAAACCTTGAGAGTGGAGGGCGACAGCCTGCTGTCCAACTTCTCTTGAAGGAAAGAGAGCACAACACTAATCTGGCAATTTCGGGGGTCTTCTCTGCGAGAGACGCACCATTCAGTGAATAGACTCCACTTCAGGGCGTAGGCGCGCCTCGTGGAGGGGGCTCTAGCCTGAGTGATGGTATTAACCACCGCAGTCGGTAGGTTACCTAAGTCTTCCTCGCGTCTAGGGACCACACGTGGAGGTTCCAAAGATCGGGGCGAGGGTGCCAGATGGTGCCCTGTCCCTGAGAGAGTAGGTCCTCTCTCAAAGGGATCCGCCAGGGGAGGGCCGTCGCGAGGAGTGAGAGCTCTGATATCCAGGTCCGGTTGGGCCAAAGGGGCGCAACTAGCAGAACCTGTTCCTCGTCCTCCCTGACCTTGCACAGAAACTGCGCGAGCAGGCTCACTGGGGGAAACGCATACTTGCGCATGCCCCGAGGCCAGCTGTGGGCCAGTGCATCCGTGCCGAGAGAGCCCTCGGTCAGGGAAAAAAACAACTGGCAGTGAGCGTTCTCGGGGGAAGCAAACAGATCGATCTGGGCCTCCCCGAATCGCGCCCATATCAGCTGAACAGACTCGGGGTGGAGTCTCCATTCTCCAGGGCGTAACAGCTGTCGTGAGAGCGCATCGGCTGCACGATTGAGCGTGCCTGGGACGTGAATGGCGCGCAGCGATTTCAGCCGCGGGTGACTCCAGAGGAGCAGACGGCGGGCGAGCTGAGACATGCGGCGAGAGCGCATACCCCCCATGCGGTTGATATACGCCGCCGCCGCCGTACTGTCCGTCCTGACCAGCACGTGTTGCCGCTCCAGCACCGGTAAAAAGCGGTGGAGAGCGAGGAACACTGCCAACAGCTCTAGGCGATTGATATGCCAATGCAGCTGGGCACCCTTCCAGAGGCCCGCAGCCGCATGCCCGCGACACACGGCCCCCCAACCCGTGTTGGAAGCGTCTGTTGAAACAACAACATGGCTGGACGCCTGTCCTAGAGGCACACCGGCCTGTAGGAACGAGGGGTCGTTCCAAGGGCTGAGGGCGCGGCGACACAGCGCAGTAACCGAGACCCGGTGTGTGCCCGCGTGCCATGCGCGTCTGGGGACCCGATCGTGAAGCCAGTGCTGAAGTGGTCTCATATGGAGCAACCCGAGCGGCGTGACGGCGGCTGCGGATGCCATATGCCCCAGGAGCCTCTGAAAGAACTTCAGTGGGACCACTAGTTTGCTGTCGAGCTCCCTCAGACAGTTCAGCAACAGGCGAGCGCGTTCCTCGGAGAGGTGCGCTACCATGGTGATCGAGTCCAGCTCCATCCCGAGAAAAGAAATCCTCTGCACGGGGGCGAGTTTGCTCTTTTCTCGGTTGACCTGAAGCCCCAGTAGGCGGAGATGCCGAAGCACCTCGTCCCTGCGCATAATCAATTGCTCCCGCGAGTGGGCTAAAATCAGCCAGTCGTCGAGATAACTGAGTATGCAAATGCCCGCGAGCCGAAGGGGCGCTAGGGCACCCTCCGCGAGTTTGGTGAAGACCCGCGGAGACAGAGAGAGCCCGAAGGGGAGGACCTTGTACTGCCACGCTCGACCCTCGAACGCAAACCGCAGAAATTGGCGGTGGCGTGGAAGAATGGAGACATGGAAATACGCGTCCTTCAGGTCTATGGCTGCAAACCAATCCCGAGGACGAACACATTGGAGAATGCGCCTCTGCGTGAGCATTCTGAACGGCAGCTTGTGCAGACAGCGGTTCAAAACGCGCAGATCTAGGATTGGCCGTGACCCACCGCTCTTTTTGGGTACGATGAAGTATGGGCTGTAAAACCCACTCTCCATCTCGGCTGGAGGAACCGGCTCGATTGCACCCTTCGCCAGGAGGGCAGCAATCTCCTCTCGCAAGACAGGGGCGGACAGGGGGTTGACCCTGGAGAAATACACGCCCGTAAACTTGGGGGGCCGTTTCGCGAACTGAATCGCGTAACCGAGTCTGATTGTGCGTATGAGCCACCGCGAGGGGCTGGCCCGCCAGGCAGGCAGAGCCCTCGCTAATGGAGTCATCGCTACAATCGCTGACGTACCAGCGGTGGGGCAGCGCGGAGTGGGTGTGCTGATCCGGGAAGCACGAGGGTCCCGCGGAAAAGCTGGAGGAGAGCGATTCGCTCTGGCTCCGCACCCTGACTCCGGAGAGGGGGCTGGAGGGCTGAGGGAAGGGAGACCGTCCCCCCAGCGCTCGTGAGCCACTGGCGAAGCACGTAGAGTCTGCGAGCCGGAAGGCAGCGCGTCCCGGACTGGCAGAACTCGTGCAGTCACATCCGGGGAAGGGAAAAAGTGCTCTTTTACTGATGTTTTGGTGGCACTGAAAAGTACCGTTGTTATCGGGGCCCCGCCCTCCAGCGGGGAAAGAGCAAGTTTCCTCTTCTCCGGATGGCCTGTCTCAGGGACGCTTCGCGGTCCATTTACCGGACTTAACGGCGCCCTGGGCAGGAGGGGCTGCCTGCTTTCGAGGTGAACGCCGCGCCCGCTTGGCCGGAGGCGCAGGCGGGGGCGGGGCAGCACTCGTTGGCAGGCGCCCTCGGCGAGGAACAGCGGAGGTGGATGGCTCGGCGGGCGGAGCGGGCTTACGGCCACGCCGATAGATGACATTGCCCATCGCATCCGACTGCTCTTTCACCGCCTTGAATTCCTGGGTGAATTCACCGACGGTGTCGCCGAACAGGCCAGCCTGGGATATGGGCGAGTCAAGAAAGCGAACTTTGTCAACGTCGCGCATATCGGCCAGGTTTAGCCAGAGGTGGCGTTCCTGAACCACAAGTGTGGACATCGTCCTCCCCAGCGCACACGCGGCGGACTTAGTAGTCCGAAGAGCATAGTCGGTCGCGGTGCGCAGCTCATGTAATAAGCTTGGGTTGGACCCGCCCTCGTGCAGCTCGGCCAGCGCCTGCGCTTGGTAGCGCTGGTAGGTGGCCATCGCGTGCAAAGCAGAAGCAGCCTGGCCCGCAGCCTTATAAGCTCTGGCTCCGAGGGAGGCAGACAACCTACAGGCTTTGGACGGGAGGCGGGGCAAACCCCGCCACGTAGAGGCGCCGCGCGGACAAAGATTGACCGCGATAGCGCGCTCCACTGACGGGATCGCCTCATACCCCCTGGCAGCTCCGCCGTCAAGGGCAGTGAGGGCGGAGGCACTCGCAGCATGGGCAGAGAAAGGTGCCCTCCAGGACTGCGTGAGCCTACTGTGCACTTCCGGGAAGAAGGGGACGAGAGGCTTCGAAGGCTTCGCCTTCTGGTCCTCTACGTAGCACCCATCTAGTCGGTCCGGCCGCGGAGCTGGGGGATAAACCATCTCCAACCCCACGGCCGAAGCAGCCCGGGAAAGCACGGCTAACATGTCCGCTTCAGGATCCGATTTGACAGCGCTCACCTGCCCGGAGGGGGCGAGCGGGTCCGGATCTTCGTCGGACAGTGAAAGCCCACCCTCCGATGCCGCGGAGGACATCTGATCTCCGGTGTCAGCGAGTGTGAGAGCTACCATCTGGTTAGACGGATCACTCTCACCACCCGAAGCTTGGATGGAGCGCCGTGAGGAGCGAGAGGTCCGCGAGCCCGTGGGCGGCGGATTAGCTCCCGCTGAAACCCTCAGATCTGCCCGAGCGCCCGCTGCTTTTTTAGAACAGGAGGCAACTGGGGTGGCTCGCTCTCTTGCGAAAGTTAGCCGCGATCTTAGCTGTGCAACGGTCATGGCATCGCAATGACAACATGAACCGCCCGCGAGCACCGCATTAACATGCTGGACCCCCAAACATGCAATGCAGTGATCGTGTCCATCATCCGGAGACAGGAAACCCCCGCATCCAGAAACGCACAGTCGGAGCGCCATCCTGAAAAGGACGTGCTGCACGACTGTGTTGCTCTTTTAGGAAAGTTGCAACTATACGCACCGCTCTGGAGGACCGGACCCAAAGAACCGCAGGCAAGGGAGTAACCCAGCTCGACCGTCTGCCACCGCGAAGACCCACTCTGGACCGGGAGACACACTCGTTCGCTCTGAAGTGCTGATCAGCAAGAGGAACCCTCATCGACTCACTCAGAAAGGATCTGAAGCGAAAAGGATGGCGTCTGCTGGCTTCAGGTGTGCTTATATGCTGAGATGATTGCAGATGTCGCACACCTGCGCAAGCTTACGCTGCCAATTAATTTCTTTCATTGGCCCGTTCAATACTCTCCAGATAAGCGGCTTCTGATCCGAATCCTCCCATTCATGGCACTGAAGTTCCCCAACCGAAGGGGAACTTCTGCTGCATGAGTAACGATACATTTGACCTCCATTATATGTCTTAAGTCATGGTGAATTTTTCTATAGAACCTGTAATATGTTTCGCATTACAATGGGCCATGATAACAGTGCAGTAAAAATCAGATTATGCAATAACCCTAAAAGATACCATTAGTCTAAAATGTCATACTTATGATAAGTAGATGAAAATTAGCAAGCTATGAAGGATCAATCATGTACCGGATGTGGCCGATCAGACAATTATTTTGCTTTGTTCAAGAAATAATGCGCAGTCTCCGATTAATTCAATTCCACAGTTATTTATGACACATTAAGGAATGTGCTGCTTGGAATGGACAGAGAGATGGTCACCTCCTATACAACTTGCTTAATACTTATGCTTCTTTTTGTGTAATATTTTATTCTCTCTTTATGTGTGATCTATGAAGGTTAGATCGCTGGTGATCATGACACTAATGTCTTAAGCTGCAGTCACACTGGGCTTTTCCTCCCATAGACTTCCATTCATACGCACGCAAATGCGCCAGACTGGAAACGCGGGGTCATGCGTTAAGTTTTGCAGGTTGCTGCGGTGCAAAGTTCAAGCTTGGTGAACTTTGACCTGTGAAATCACATCACTTGACTGCGTGAGACCAGTCGAGGATCAAAACACGACCTCCCTGGACAGAAATTTAAAACATGGAGCAATCGCTCACTTTTTAAAATGTCTAATAAGCTTGATAAATCCCCCCTCTTTTCGCAGCGCCACACGACAGAATATCGCATGCTCAAACCCTAATGTGACCACCGCTTTAAACTTAGATATTGATACCCTGCTTAAACATAAAAGGGTTTTTAGTATATTTTGGGATAGCAATAGCCGTAGTTGAAGTCAACTATTCGTTTGTTCAGATTTAAAGAGTCGATTCTTTTGAAGTGCCCTTTAAATTAACCTTTAATTCACATTAAGCTAATACGCTAAAATTACAATAGAGTTTGGATTTAATTTTAATTATGTTTCTAATCAGATTAGTCTGAACTTCACAGTTTCAGTGAATGTGATGCAATCGCATAATATGGGGTTTGCCATAAGGTTGGTGTTGAATTGCACAGCGTAAACAATACTGGAGCCAAAAGCAAACCCTCAGCTTGTGAGGAAAAATAAAAGTTCAGCAAAGCACTGTATCTTCTTTCACTTATGATACTGGAATTTATAGAAAGCACAGAGAGGGTAAAAATCGACCTAAAAAAAACAATTACAATAATTTTTATAAACTCTAATTTTAGGATGTCAGCAAAACAATAAGACATTCAGAAAACAGTTCATTAGGCAAATACTCTAGCCTGCCAATGGCTAGGGCAGAGAAGAATCGGGGTGAGGATGTAATTATTCCATTATCTAATTGTCAGGGCACATTCGACTATCTAATTTCATCTTCCAACACAAGATGATGCCATGGGCAAGGAAAGGGTTTGCGATATCGGATTCGAAATTCAATGCACATATCGCCTGGGTAAAACAAAAAGTCCAAAAAGCCGTGAGTTTTCCAAGAAGTTCCTATTTATGTTGTTTTTTTGTCAGTGAACTAATCACATTTTAATTTTGTCTTTTTCCTCTAGTATTTCGTGTTTCTGCAGAGACAATGATCCAATTAAGCTGAGGCTTAGAGCTTATCTCTGTGCCCGTAGCCTGCAGAAGTGAATGGGCTCTAATTGTCTCTCTTAATTGCCACTCTGATTCACCTGCAGCTGGGAACGGTTAGATGGCAGACTCACGCCACCCTGATAGACCTGGAATGGAAATGATGCCCCTAATGAAGACACTGGGCGGAACTATTCTTCACGCTGACAGGAAGGAAATACACATCCAGGAAGACGTACAGGTTCCAATAGGGATTAGAGGGCTCCGGGGTTTCTCTCCGCTGGGTGCATGTTCTCGTGGGCTTTGGCTGCATCTCAGCGTCATTATCACAAACTCAAAGCCTGAACCATTTCGCAGATTACTGCTGCAGGGTGACTGACTCCCAAATCGCACACACACACACACTCTGATCTGAATGTCGCCTGCCAAGCAGAGTATTGATTTGGGTTAATATGTGCATTGTATCAAAATGAGACGAGATCAATATGAAAGTACACGCCAGTTCAAAGCTCCATTAATTTCAGTTTAGATCAAAGTTTCCATGAAACCTAATTTCGTTTTTTCAAACTATGTTCTGCATATAATGTGACAAAGGTATAACATATGCAGTGCGTCAACTTCAAGCTTGACCTCAAGTTATTGTAGCAAGCAACAGCAGAGCAGTCAACCAAGCACAATTTAATACAGGGGCAACTTGCATGTGGAAACATCTGACTCACAGCTCTTAGTCTTATGGCTACATGGCCTCTGCAGACTTGAGGGTTAGTAAAAGGTCTATTTTAGGAGTGTGTGTGCGATATTTATAGTTCACAATATTGTAATAAAATGAGCATATACTTTGCTGTTCACTATAGTTTTTTTTTGAATGGAGTAAGAATGACCCTGTGATTAATGTTGCACCTCACAAGAAGGGCTCTGGTTCACGTCCGAGTTAGGAACAAAAAAATTATTCATTGTTTTTTTTTTTTTATGTTTTTAAGGTAACAGGCTGTAAACAATTTACATGGGCTGAATTTAAACAATTGGCGATATGATGGTTACGAAAGTGATTAGTACTGTCACCTCACAGCAAGAAGGCCGCTGTTTGAGTCCCAGCTGGATGTTTCTGTGTGGAGTTTGCATGTTCTCCCCGTGTTCATGTGGGTTTTCTCCAGGTGCTCCGGTTTCCCCCACAGTCCAAACACATGGTATATAAGTGAATTGGATTAACTAAATTGACGGTGGTGTATGAGTTTGAATGTGTGGGTGTTCCCCAGTACTGGGTTGGGGCTGGAAGGGTATCCACTGCGTAAAACATATGTTATAGAATATAAATAGTTGGCAGTTCATTCCGCTGTGGTGACCACTGATTAATAAAGGACTTGGTTGAAGGAAAATTTATGAATTTAAACTAATTAAATTTAGCTATGTTCAACTTAATTTGTTAGTTTAAATTCAGCTGTATGAATTGTTTGGAACCACTTACCTTCAAAAAAAATGTGGTAAATTCAATGAATCTTTTTTTTTTTTTCAATGAGGCATTTCTGTGTGGAGCCTGCATGGTTTCCCTGTGTTTGCATGGGTTTATTCCAGGTCGTTCATTTTCCCCCACAAACCAAAAGACATGTGGTATGGGTGAGCTGGATACACTAGATTGGCTGAAGTGTATCAATGTGTGTGAGAGAGAGTGCATGGGTGTTTCTAAACACTGGGGGATCCCGAGTGCAGGGCTGGGTTGCGGCAGGAAGGATATCAATCGTAAAATATATGCCAGAATAATTGGCTGTTCATTTCACTATGGCGACCCCCTGTAAAGCAGGGACTAAATAGAAGGAAAGTGAGGGTTTTTGGATTAAATTTTAAGATAAATTATGTATTTTAGTATGATTATTTTGCCTGAAAATGTCATTAAAAATGTAATTACTTGACTTGATACTGCTTAAAATCCCTGTAAAAAGCCTCCTAAAAATGCATAGACAATAATAAACTCTTTTGCATGTAACTTAAGTCAAACAGGGACTTTAGCTTTTAATTCAATTTTATTTATAAAGCACTTTAAAACAACACAGTTGACCAAAGTGCTGACAATAAAGAGTAAAACAAAGCCTAGCACAAACTTTAAAATACAAATAAATAAACATAAAAATGTCAACATCTCATCCTGTGCTAAGAGCCAAATTGAACAAGTGGGTTTAAAGAAGAGATTTTAAAACAGTAATGGAAGAAGCTTGTCTAATATACAACGACAACTCATTGTACAATTTTAGTGCAGCCACAGCAAAAGCCTGATCTCCTCTGAGCTTTCGACTGGTCCTGGGGGCACCCAGGACGAGCTGATCGGCTGACCTGAGTGAACAAGAAGGTGTGTAAGGACAGAGTAGTTCAGAGAGGTAAAGGGTTGCAGCACCATTCAGACACTTAAAAACATATAAAAGTAACTTAAAATGGATCCTGAAATAAACGGGCAGCCAGTGAAGAGAACATAAAACCGTGGTGATGTACTCTTATTTGCATGTGCCAGTTATAACATTCTGAACAAGTTGCAGTCGAGAAATAGACTGGCTCAACCCAAAATAAAGGGCATTGCAGTAATCTAAGCGGGAAGTTATAAAAGCATGGATTACTGTTTCAAAGTGCATGTGCGATAAAACGTCTTTAATTTTGGCCAGTTTTCTTAAGTGAAAGAAGCTAGAACGATCAACAGACCGAATCTGGCTTTCAAGCTTTAGTTCAGGATCCATTTTAAAACCCAGGTTCACAATCTCTGGCTAATCTCTTTCTAAAAAAAGAAATCAACACTTAAGAAATTCTAAACATATCAAAATATGAAATGTCAATAGACACCATATTTTAAACATATATGAATTCCATGCTCAATTAATTGTTTCTTAACCATGTGCAATTGTGAAATCTAACCTTTTTAAAATGTTACTTTCCTTCGGCATAGTCCCTTTATTCATCAAGGGTCACCACAGCAGAATGAAGTCAAATTTTCCAGCATACATTTTACACGGCGGATGCCCTTCCAGTTGCAACCCAATACTGGGAATAACCTATACACATTCACACACATACTAATTCAATTCACCTATGCCACATGCCTTTGACTGTCGGGGAAACCAGAGCACCCAGAGGAACACAGGTAGAACATGCAAACTCCACACAGAAATGCCAACTGACCCGGCCAGGGCTCAAACCAGTGATCTTCTTGCTGTAAGGCGACAGTGCTAACCACTGAGCCACTGTATCATCCTCCCTTTTTAGTTGTAAAATCAAGTTATGCAAAATATCAAAATAAAAACTATTATATACCAAAACACACACTCTGTTCTTCTGAATTGATTTATACAGAGCTGTTAAATTTACATAAAGTATTTAAGGCAAGCACAGTATAAGTAACTAATTTATTTACATAAAATTAAAGTTAATCCATTGCTTTGTAACTAATTAGACTCAACACTGCAGATAATAAAGATTGCCATTTTCTTAAATATGAAATGTGAGCACAATTACAAAGTGGTACTGATTTACATACAACGGTTTCATACTTATTATCCAAGACTTGCCTAAACTAGCCTAAAAAAAATTCCAAAACCTTTGAACGGTAATGTATCTTTCAATCCTTCAGTTCTCCACTTTGTAGTACTGTTTGTTTGAGGATATTTTTAAAAAATAAAATAAAACTATTTGATCATCCTCTCTGTGTCCTCTACTTTGCCCTTGGGCTCGTGCATGGGACACAGCACGGCACTAATACTCCACAATACACCAGAGTAAACAGTGGGATATCAGAAGACACTTCTATGCCAAAAAGACTGGAGTGAGCAAAATTTCTAAAAGGACTCCTACAATTGGGCCAACCTCCAAAACCCGTCCCCAACAATAACATCTCTCCAACCAGCCCAGCGGGAGGAACAGAAGCCCAGGTGTGGATCAAAGTGAAACTTTAAAACCCTACCCTCCTGAACGGAAACCCCATGGGATGGACAGACCAAGCCACACTTGTGCTGGGTTTGATCAAGTATCACGAAAGGTGCCTCGACCATGACCTCCAGACGTGTGTGCTGACAAGTTACTATTCCACTCCCAGGCTTGTGCAGACGATTAACATGTCTAATGCCTCAGTGACAGAGCGGCTGAGAAGGGGGAGACGGGGGTGTTTGCTGGCAGAAGAGTGTGAAATCCGCTAATTAACGTGACCTGCCTTTGATCCAAAGAGAATACACAAATGACATCTGAATCAGGAGGAGCACCAGGCAAACGGGAGCAGCGACCCACCCAGGCATGCTGGGGCTTGGCGTGTGACTTCAACCCGTCCTCATATGACACATCCCACAGGGCCACACAATATATCTTTTCAGCATCAACATCACAATGTGCACATCCTGAAAAAGTCACATCACAGGGTGTATGTCGAGTCGGGATTATAGTTGAAGCACAGTTCAGAACGCATGATTTGTGGGCTCATTTAATTTCACATTTTGTGATTAACAAGTGTTTTCCATTCATTTACGATTGTGAATTGCGTCATTTTAAAAGAATTTACAGTTTACCAAAGTGACGTTTATTGACATTTTAGTAGTTTAAAATATTATAATATATAAGTAGTAATCAGTAGTCAAAAGTAACAAATTACAAATACTCAAATGACTGGGAGTAGTTTTTCCTCAGGAATTGTAATTTATTAAGGAGTTTTAAAAATGTGTACTTTTTTCTTTCCTTGAGTACATTTTTAGTGCTGTATTTGTGCTTTTACTCCACTACTTTCCTTCATCCTGCAGTCACTACTTTATTTATTTTTTTCTCTATGGGGATTAGAAAATCAGTCCTGTAATTCCTGTCCAATCAAAATCACACATAGAAGATAAATTGCATCATAATGAACTACCTCAAGACATGGCTATTTATAAATTGCAGCAACCATTTGTAAGCCTTAAAAGTTTTGAAGATGATGTCCAAAATCTTCACATGCATTGACCCAGAGACTGTTTAGATGCATGTCACTGATGAGAAGATAACGGATGTTACTGTATGGTGAAAAATGGATCAAAATGGCCTTAAACACCCAGCAGGCAAAAGACATCAACAAAACCTAAAATCAGGCCTATGATTTTAAATTTCGATTTTAAAACTTAAAATCAACTGAATGTCAACGTCTAATGATTTTACAGCTTTGACGTTGTGTGGACGTTACCACTATGACGTCTATCAGACGTTTGAGTTCAGTTGCCATATCCGTTGAATAAATGTCAGTATTTGTTGTCAATATGACGTTGGTTAAAGATGTTGGCTCAACTTTGAATTTTGGTCACTTAACATCACAACCTAATCTAACCTAATATTAGCATCTTATGAAATTGTGTGCCTGCTGAGCAATAGAAATGCACTACAGAACATTACGTTTACTCACATCCAAAAATTGCATGTAAATGCATGAGCTTTTTACAGCGTACTACTCATTACTAACTACTCTTGAGTACTTTTGAAAGGTCTTTTTACTCATACTTTGAGTAATATTTACAACAGATACTTTTACTCTACTTGCACTACATTTCTGGGCAAGTGTTGATACTTTTACTTGAGTATGATTTTTTAGTACTTTTCCACCACTGGAAGTAATATATAGAGAGAAATAATTCTGTAAAATAACAGAATATGTGCTGGCAGTTCATTACACGTTTTAAATACTGTAAAATACAACACCAACCCAAGGCAAGACAAGACAATAGATCACTAAAATATTAAAAATATCTAACAAAATTTGCAGAAAAAAAAGATCAATGTCTCATAATGCATAATAAAAAGCATAAATAAACATGGAAAAATAAAAATAAATAAAAACTAATTTACAGATATGTAAAGATAAAATTAACATACGTTTGTTTAACTTATTTTAATAAGTTAACACGTTTCAAATGTTATTTTTTGTTATATAAAATACCAACTTAATATTTTAAGAGATTTTAATTAATGTAAGTGAAAAGACTTTTAAAATTAATTGGTTTCAACTTAATTTCCTACAGTATGTGAATGAAAGCATTTAAAGCACAATTAATAAAAATGTATTTACATTTATTATGAAGAAAGATTTATTATACTTTATTATTTATATGATGATAAACTCTACACAGTGTCATTAATTTTACATTGATGTCATTTTCTGTTCCAAAATACTGTAAAAATACCCCAAAAAAAACATTAAACAACAACAAAAACAAAAAAAAATAATAATATTTTAACTCCGTTCTATTAATTTTATTATATTTTAGGCAGATGCCTTCCCGAAAAAAAATTCACCCCAACATTTCTAAAATAATTATTTCTTTCAAAATAGAGCCGTTCAAGTTAACTGGTTAAAATGTAGCTATATTGCATTAAATAGCCAAAACTAATATTGCAGACTAATTTTTTTCCTAATATCGTGTAGTCTTATATTCTAACCAAACAAGTTAGTCACTTTGATCAGCTCCTTTTTTAAACGTGTTCCTCCTTTAAAGTTCTATCCATCATCTACAGTCTCCCCTATTCTCCATGAACATGTGTGGACCAGGCGGCATCTTTTGCGCCAGGTCTGGAGCAATCAATCCCCTCCCCGTCCCCACAGATGGCCCAATAGGCCCCTGCCTGACGACATGTTGTTGTGCTGTGCACTCAAGCACACTTGATTGAGGAAGGAGGACACGTCTCTTCCTCTCTCGTCCACCACATGGGGCTCACCGAAACATTCCACCTGCTACTCAAGCATCAGCAGTCACACGCTTCGGACAGATTGGCGAGTGAGAGGTAGCAGGCGGGTGGAATGGCGAGATATTTGTTGCAGGCAATTATATTACTCTTTTTTTTTTTTTTTTCTTTTCAAGAGACTGCTCACTGCAAGTCACGCCAGAAGATGATTCTTTTTTTTAAGCATGGCCCCATGTGCAACTTGCATTGCATATGTAGCAACACAGAGCCAATTTCCCAAGCTATGTCAGTGGAACACACATGGGGGCATCTCACAGACATGTCACGATAATGACTGTTTACCTGCCCTCTTCCTGGCTTCATTTTCCACAGGCTGCAACCCATCATACAGAGAAAGACAGAGCCAGTGAGAATAAAAAAAAAAAAACAAGTGTTTGGTTTCATTTGTTTGGCATACTGCTTGTATAATGTGCACTCTGCACTGTATACATACTACATAGATTTAGGTACAGTTCTATGGATAAAGTTGTGGAATTCAGTCATCAAAATAGAATTTGTGTTATAATGTAGAATGTCAATGAATTTGACTGAATTCATCAAAAGTGACCAAAGAATCTAGACAAATTGCTTTGCTATCATCGAACTGCAAAAATAAGAATCTTTTCAGTACTGCGTAGATGTGCTTTTGTAAAATGAGTCCGCGTATTGATGTTTAATGAGAAATGATCATGACAAAGTCAGTTAGTTCCACTGAAGAAAAAATGATCAATGTATTCATTACAATTATAATGGCCTCATAACAATTATGTTTATGACAGATCTATGACAAGTTTTGTAATATCAAGTTGCCTGAGACCAGTTACTCACTGAAGTGAAGTAGGGCTGAGCTAGAACCTAGATGGGCGACCACATGTGAAAACTAGTTTGCTGTTAGTGAGGCCAGCAGAGAGCGCTCAACCTGTGGTCGGTGTGAGTCCTAATGTCCCAGTAAAAATGATGGGGACACCATACTGTCAGTAAGCGCCATCTTTCAGATGAGACATTAAACCAAGGTCCTGATTCTCTTTGGTCAATAAAAATCCCAAGGCACTTTTTGTAAAGAGCAGGAGTGTAACCCCAATGTCTTGGCCAAATTCCCTCCATTGGCACTTAACTATCAAGGCCTCCCAATCATCCCCATCCACCAATCTAGCTGTATCACTGTCTCTCTACTCCAGAAGTAGATGATGTGTGGCGAGTGCACTGGCACTGTTGTCCTGTGTCTATTGTCGCATCATACAAGCAGATGCTGCATACTGATGGCGCTTTGGGTGTATGGCCATACACGATAAATGCGCTAAATAAATATATTGCATTACATTAACACAGTGACAGGCTGTGATGCATTTATGATTGTCGAATTGTCAAAAACATTTCATCCTTGCATTTAAAAAGTGACTTATCTAATGACACTTGGTGTCATCATGCATAAACTCTGCTTCATATTTATGAAGTGTCATGTCATGAATATAAAGGTGTCAAAGGCGACATTCTTATGAACACCGCTTCAAGTCGTCACCTTAGAATTACAAGGTTCAATCTGACATGTTTGTTAAAATGAGAGTTATTCACATATTCCTATTAAATGACAACTTATTTACATCATGTGATGTTTTTTTTTTATAAGTTGTTTACATTTTAGGACTTTTTATTTAAAAAACAAAAAAGGTTTTATCTACAAAGTTGAACTGTAGCTTGGCTCTATAAGGATCTTTCTTTGAGCCAATCAGCATTTTTAATACATGCAAAAGGGCAAATCAGGATCAGCTTTTTTTGTCATTTCGCAGACTGCTCCATTCACAACGGAAAAGAGTTGACTAAATAATGCCAAACCACATTAAATTCAGAAGAAACCTGAAACTGAAAAGACGTGTGTAAATGTGATGATTTAAAAGCAGTTTTTTGACATTGAGATAAAATGTTAAATTTTACTTTATTGAAAAAAAAATTTCTATATTCGTTCATTAATTTTCTTGTCGGGTTAGTCCCTTTATTAATCTGGGGTTGCCACAGCGGAATGAACTGCCAACTTATTCAGCAAGTTTTTACACACCGGATGCCCTTCCAGCCGCAACCCATCTCTGGGAAACATCCACACACACATTCACACACACACTGCTGACAATTTAGCCTTCCCAATTCACCTGTACCGCATGTCTTTGGACTGTGGGGGAAACTGGAACACCCGGAGGATACCTATGCGAACGCAGGGAGAACATGCAAAACATTTCTATATTAAATGTGAAATATTTTTATTTGTGTATATATGGTAAGTGAAACATTTATCAGTGTTTATTAAACTCATTTGCTCATTGTCTGTTGTCTTTTAAAGTTTTGAAATGTAATATTAAGCCTTTAAGGGCAAATACTCAAATTTAATTCATGGGGCATGTAATTCAATAAATAGAATTCAAATAAAGTATAAAATGTAATAAATATTGTATATATAATGTATTAATTATTCACATCTGCACTGGACAAAATATTTAGCACAGCCTTGTATGCTTAATTTAAACAAGAAAAAAATATCTAAAAATTTTAAATAAAAGTTTTAAAGCAAAAATGTTACTTTTTCAAGCATCAACATTTTTTCACAACACCAAATTATATATTTTTTGATTGTATTTCCTTAAAAGTATTGCTTCATTGAATGATCTGCCAGGTAGGACCTCATAATTCTAAGTGGAAAATGACAGAATCAGAAGGTTGTATCTGCATTTACAGTGTGTGTTTTTTTTAACTCCAATTTGCAAATTTAAGAGAACTTTGATAATTTATATTTAGAGTACATTTAGGCTCTCTGTCATGTTAATGTATAAAAGAGAACTGTTACACACATATTGTTTGCTGTATGGAATGCCAAAACTTAGAAGCTAAATATTTCAAAATCATTTAGAGCGCAGATATGACCTTAGAATCCCAAAGCGACGAAGTGTTACCCAAAAAATTGCATAGAACATAGGTGTGTTCTGGAAAGTTCATAATTGATACAATTTAATTATTCAAAATGTATAATAAAATACTTAAAAATGGCATAAAATACACTGCTTCAGTTCTGAAAACAGAATATCACTAGCTAGTGTGACAGCACACATATTGTACCCAGCAGTCTAAAGGCTGGAATACACTACAGAGCTTAAATTTGTCCTGATTTGCAGTCTGGACAAGTCAAGACTAGCTGCTGAAATTCAGAGCCAGTCTGCAGTTTTTTGGCATCTGGAATAGACAGATTTCACTAAAATTTGTATTTTTATTCTGACTTTTTTTTAGCTTCAGACTGATGTGATGTTTAATAATTTCTATCATTGTTCACATTTAAAATCACACATCTTCTAGAAATACTGCGTTTCTTTTGTTGTGTTTGGATTGGCATGAAAGTTTGATTGTGTGCGATAGCCAGTTTTTTTCTGACCATTCACCATTTACTATTCAGTCAGGAAGTGTCTCACAAAAGTCAGCAAAATCCGTTCAGATTTTGAAAGCTGTATAGTGTCTTCCAGCCTTAAGATTCTATGCCAGACTCTGCCAGTCAAACATTTAACCCAATGCCAGTCAGTGCACTAAAACACACTGGATCTACAAATTATGACCAAAAACACAATTGATTTTGTTTTTAACTGATTTAGGACTCCCTGTCTGCGCAGTCATTTTGCAGATCTGTTTGTTCAGATGGTGTAGTCAATACTGATATCTCTGCATTGGTTGCCACAGTGACAATCTAAGCGTCAGCACGATGCCAAGAGATTTTCAATGTGGACAGAGAAGATGAAAGCTGAAAATTTCAACTCTGCTTGTGTCCATCATGACAACTTGCCGTGCTGCTGATCTCATGGGGAGATGACATTATCAGTACATCATGCACTGTGTCCATGACATTTAACTATATAGGGTGTCATGGAAATACTCCATACATGGACTGTGGGTCATGCTCCCTCGTCTCACACAAACACTTGGACTTTTCATTTATGATAATACATCAAATAATATGCAGATATTGTTTATAGAACTTACAGTAATGTATTTTTTTTCTGTTAAACTATATCTGAATTAAATCTCTTTTTTGTTGTTGTTGTTGTTGTTGTTGTTGTTTTGATAATGGTATGGTCAGAGGGTGGGGCCAAGCAAATTACTCAACAGGCACAGGACATCAACATGACATCAGATTGACATTGCACCTCAACTTCGTGGGACATTGCGTTTTGTTTGGATATAAAAATAGCGTTGATGTCAGAACCCAACATCAAACCAACATCAATCTCCAACATCGGATAGATGTTGCATTTTGGTTAATTTTTCCAACATAACCTAAAAACAACAAAATATCCATGTCTAATGATGCCACAAGTTGACATTGCATAGACTTTATCAATATGACATCTTTTAAACGTTGGATTTTGGTTTCCATAGCTAGTGCTTAATTTGTGAACTGCGAGGTCCCGGATCAGATCGGGGTAACGGACCCCATGTGTGTAACCCGAGGATTGAGAGGTGTCATGCACAAAAGTGGAGAGCAGGGTGGGGGCTTGGGGAGGGGGTTGGAAAGGAATTGGATGGCGGAGCAGGGGTGTCGTGGACGAAAGTGAAAGTAAACAGCGGATGGGGAGGAGGGGATTGATGAGGGGGATCGGTAAATAGATGTGCCGGATCGGATTTCAAAGCAGCCAGGTCCGGAATGTTCCAGCACAAATTAAGCCCTGGCTATACCTGACGAATAAATGTCAGTACTTGATGTCAATATGTCTTTGATGTCAATTTAGCATCGGCTTAAGATGTTGCCTCGACAATGGATTTTAGTCACTTTCCAACACAACCTAAAATCAACCAATTATCAATGTCATTCCACGTCATTACTTGACGTCAAAATAACATTGCCCTTAGACCAGGGATGTCAAACTCAATTGCTGGAGGGCCGCAGCCTTGCACAGCTTAGTTCCAACCCTGCTCCAACACACTTACCTGTAGGTTTTAAACAAGCCTGAAGGACTCAATTACTTTGATCAGGAGTGTTTAATTAGGGTTGGAACCAAACTGTGCAGGGCTGCGGCCCTCCAGGAATTGAGTTTGACTTTTTGCCTTGACCCTGGCGACCTAAATCTAAATTTAATATCCTATGATGTTGTCTGTCTGCTGGGAAGATAGCCACCATTCATTCTTTGAGTGCGAGTCGGTGTGGATAGCGTGTATGTGTGCCAACGTTGTCGTTTTTTGGAGAAAAAAGCGTTTAACAGTGGGAGAGTTTACACGGTGTGAATAATAAATCCAGACACAAACAGACTTCTGTCAGCAGTACAGTTGTATACAGTTTGCACTGGAAACATTGGCCCTGGAAAAAAAGTATTTATATTTGTAATTTGTCAGTAAAGTCGGTGTCCTGGCATTTTATTCTACCCAGCAGATTATGCTACCAAGACTTTATTTGAATGGTTCTGGGATTGAGGTTAAGGATTAAGTAGGTTAGGGCAATATCACAACTTAATATACTACTCCACATTAAAATTTACATTGCTAGCAAAATCGTAGGTAGCATACTGCATCATCAAAATGTGCTACCTACTTTTTGAATAGGAGGTAGGATAATCTGACAAGACAAATAGACAGAACACTTGTTTTAATAAACCTTTATCGCGTGCATTTAAATGGAGTCATTGCAATTCACTGATAAGCTACTTAAAAATAATTTAAAATTCCAGGTATTAATATTGACATTGAGATAATCCTTCAGTGATTATAATAGCTGTTTGTTTAGCTTTTCAATTAACTATGGCTGGGTTTAGTTAATCTGTGTAGTATTTGCTCTGTGTAGTAAGTACTGAAGTAATAATAATAATAATAATAATAATAATAATAATAATAAATAACAACAATAATAATAATAATCATAATAATACTGTTTGACTCCAAGCTCAGCTTATAACTTCAGTTGAGCATTTAAAAGGAAAGCCTTCAATAAGATGGTTTCTACAATCATGAGTTTATTAGTCATACTGGAAATCAATGAAAGCAGTTAAATATTCTGTTTATAATGCAAAGCTATGGGGATTTGCTGGGTTTTTGTAGTTTTGTGTGAGAGCACCCACTGGCCTTCGGCGAATTACTAAAGATCACAATGTGCTTTCCTGACAAGATGTGCATGACAAATCACTGCTTTGCTCAATCATGTATGCATTTTTAAATCTATTGATAGCCCATTCTTATTCATAATATTATATTATTTCAAACTCTATAATATCCTGATTTTACTCATTTCAGTTCTTGGAAAGCAGCTGTTCCAAAGTTCACAGCTTCGCGACAGTGTGTTACCCAAACTGTTGCAAATCAGTCAGAGAAACATGATGCATTAATACATAAACTGGCAAAGAAGGAAGGACGTTAAGACAGACAAAACGAAAAAAGAAACAAAAGTCTCAACATTGGATCAACTACACTGCTTAGATTATTCCGTTGTAACGAGGAGACTGACACGGAGGGATCCATTATGCAGTATTTATTTATCACACTCTTACTCAAACACTCAATATGCACAAAGGTGCAAACACACATCAACAGTAGTAGTAGTAATGTTCTCAGGGCTGGCGGCAAACAGACACAGAGTGATTTACCAGGCATGGGTCAAAGGCAGGCGGCGTGATTCAGAGTCCGTGTATCAGGCTTGGGTCGAGGGCAGGCAGCGAGGTATCAGAGTCCGTGTATCAGGCTTGGGTCGTGGGCAGGCAGAAGGCAAAGCAGAGTCCGTGTATCAGCCTTGGGTCGTGGGCAGGCAGGAGGCAAAGCAGAGTCAGAATCGGGCTGGAGTAATACACAGGAGATCAGGCAGGAAATAACGCTCAGTAATGCTGGCCGGGGCTAAACAAGACTTCGCACTGAATGACTGTTTGAGTGCAGCTTATAAAGGGTACATGGGTCGTTAACTGAAATGGGAATCAGGTGTGCACGATCAGTGTAAGTGGATGATGTAATGCTAGAAGTCCGGAGATGGCGGCCTCTGCTGGCCAGCCAGGGGAATGACTGGGACCGAGTCGGTGACATCCGTAAAGTGGCCAATAGAAGTAAAATTTTGTGTTACAGATAAAAAAGGTAAACCATTAGTAAACTGTTTTGTTCACTGCTAATTTGCTAAATAAAATTATAATAAAAAAGTAAAAAATAATTAATAAATAAAATATAAATAAATAAAAATAAACAAAATGTTAATAAAAATAAATAAATAAATAACCTGCTTACAGTAGTCTTCTTGCTGTGAGGTGATCGAGCTACCCACTGCGCCACCATGACACCCAATAAGTTGTCATTTTGGCTTTATTTCATGCTTCTTTGTGCATTCTATCCACTGACAGTCACAGGATATACCGATCTAACATACTGCACATGATAAAAAAGGCAAAATATCTACCAGATGACATTTTTACTAGGGCCTCTGTCTTAGACTGACAAAAAATGCTGCCCGTCTGAACAAAGTCTGTTATTCTTGATATCAGGAATAAGGCTTAAATCAGGTTTGTTACGTTGACCTATCTGGAACATTTCAAACTACATTACTATCAGACCAATGCATATCAAATGTGAATACAAACCTTGTCAGTACCGTTCCATAGCAAACAGAAAAAGTGTTGCAGCAGCGGTTTGGGGAAGCTTCATAAATTGAGCGAGTGAAGAGCAGCACTGGACAAAACAGCACATGGTAATTCACTGCATCCTTCTATCAGACACGTTCTGTCTATCTGCTTTTAAGAATCAGTAGGGACTGTCAGATCTCTGGCAGGCTGTCGGGAGCAGATTAAGGACACTATCTTGGCATCGAGCCGCGTCTACAAGCACAGCTTCTGGAAACAGATAGCACATGGCAAGCCTATAGCCACAAAACACACTGCAGGTGCCCAGGATGGGGTTGTGTCCAATATCAAGAGCCTATTCATTGCAGACACCAGTCTATTTGTAGGGAATGTGCTGCAACATTAGCCATTATTAATTAATGGCGCAGATTAAAGTCCTGGACAAAAGAGGGGCTTTATATTGAAGAATCATTCTCGCTGTGATCTCTGCTTCACAAACACAACACTTAGCATTTTAAAATAAGGCTCCTTAATGGCTAAATCTTCATTTAAATGTTAAGTGGCCCAAAACATAATTACAGAAGTTTTCAGATATGTTCCCAAACATGGCTTTCATCCCCTATCAGCCCCTTTAACCACTGGCATTAACTTTGTGTTTGAATGAAAGAATTTATTGAACATCTGCATGTGAAGTTGAACATCTGTATTGAAACTCCTTTAGTTGTCATTGCTGTGTAAAGATGGATCTCAAAAATCCCTCAGTCACTGGTGGAAAGGGTTCAAATATGCAAAAGATGCTGGAAAACCAAAGAATGTGCAGAAGGTGGAGAGATGTTCTGAAGAACAGTGGACAGTGCTAAAGACCAACAAGGGACTCACAAACAACATACTTATGGATCATTCAGGAAACTACAGTATTAAAAAATAAACAAACCAAGCTTATGTAAACCTTTGAACAGTTTTAAGCTCCGTTCTTAATTTGTCTTGTGCCATATGTAAACATCTGCTTTGTGGAAAAAAGCTTACTTTGACAACATGCACAAAGGTCAAAGGTCAAATTGTTAAAGTTGCAAGGGTAACTGTTTAAGGTTAATACGTATGAAATGCTATAGCAAATCGATAAGATTTTCATAACATGGCAAACTCAAAGTCAATGGTTATGGATTTTTCATGCTAAATGTAAGCTATACATTTTAGATAGTAAAGTTAAGCCACCTAGATAGTATACTTACCTACACATCTAACAATGTTTAAGTAGTTTTCTACTTGTGATTGGATCAACAGATATTTATTTATATTTATTTAATATATTTCTATTTTTTTTTTATTGCCTCCAGCCTTTACAACAACAAAATAAGTTACAAAAACACAAACTTAAAGCATAACTATATTACAAAAGAAAATACGAAAACATCCATTAAAAAAATAAATACAATATAGACCTAAATAAACACAAGTATCCATTATAGACACAAATATGTACACACAAAAACAGTACAATAAAATAGAAAAATTGAATAAAAATAAATAAAGGGCATCCTATTACAAAACAGTTAAAGCTATTTTTCTTCTCTTATCTCAGTATTATGTTATTTTTCTGCATTACTTTATGCTTTTTACTTAAAAAAAAAAAAATCTCCAGTGACATAATTATTCCCATTTCCTTAAAATGGCAGTTCTCCCAGAAAATGAAAAGTCATTATTTACTCTTCCTTCACTTGTTCCAAACCTGTTTGAGTTTCTTTCTTCTGTTGAACACAAAAGAAGATATTTTGCAGGAAACAAGTAACAAATGACTTCCATAGTATTTGTTTGAAAGTCAATGGCCACAGGTTTACAGCTTTCTTCAAAATAGCTTTTGTGTTCAACAGAAGAAAGAAACTAATTAAGGTTTAGAGCTACTTGAGGGAGAGTAAATATGAGTACATTGTTTGTAAATTATTTATTTTTGGTCTGTGGTATCCCTTTTATCCATCTCTCTTTAGTTTATGTCTCCAACTTTTCCAATAAAGACAGTGATCAGCATATATAAGTACACCCCATCTTTTAAATTCATTTTTCATTAGGAAGGTATACAATATTTTATTTGTGCATATACATTGGACTAGTCAGTACTGAAGCCAAATCTGGAGCTTTTCAAACAAAATAACTTACAATAACTGTTCAAAAACTAGTACACCCAAATTTATGTTATAGAAAAATAGTAAATACAAATTTTAAAAGAGGAAAAAAATAAATCAATCAAGAGAAGCAAAAAAAAGAGAGAGAGAGAGAAATGTAGTTGAAATTTTGTAGTTTGCAATATTTTGCTTGAATTTAATTCTATTGTCTTTTAATTTCTAAATATGTTTGGTGACTAAAATATTATTTTAGTAAATATTTCTGTTTAATAAATCTGTTTTGTTCAAATGCACCAAAATACATTCCCAACCAAAAATCAAAAGTTCAAGGCACTCGAAAAGTAAATTTCTTACTTTGAGTGCCTTGGACTTATGATTTTGTTGTTGCTTGCTTTTTTGCTTATCTTTATGAATCCCTTATCCAAAGAGCACCAACACAATAATTACCCCTGAAGCACTTTTTCTTTGAATTTGGATTATACCATATTCAAGTTGTTTAGCTTGTAAAAAGCACATATAGCCTCTCTACAGGGTTATTGCTGCAAGCTTTTATTGTAGTACGATGTATTTCCTAATGAAACAGAACATAGAGAAGGGGCAGGTTTTATTTTGCACTCCTCCTAACTAATGGTTGAAGGGGCGTGGCTAATCATATTTCACCCAAACCTTCAAACTGACATCAGAGAATAAGGACCGCCAATACAGGGTGGATACATATACAAGCAATACAATACAGCAAATGGTTCAATTTTAATTACCACAACAAAAGTTTTTTTTAGTAGATTAATGCCTGTGTATAATCAAAGTCTGCAAGTTAAAGTTAATTTCCAGATAATAACAGTGCATGTTTTTGCGGATGTGCAAACGACAATAAGTGGATACAAGATTAAAAGGTGTTTCATGTATAACAGTTAATGCATCAATCTGACTGCAGAAAATGAGGTTCACATGTCATAGTGGCTAATGATACAGTACACACTTCACCTTAGATATTCCACCCAAAGAGACTTAGTTTTGCCCAGTCAAAACAGATAATGTAAGCACTTTGTTCCTCAACAGGGGGGTTTCTAGAGGAATGATCCTGATCTGCGGTAGCATCAAAACAGCATGTTGAAGCCACATGGCGCACTGCGAATTAAAGAATGAGTGCCAATGCATGATGATGTACTGCTAGATTTACATGTTTCATTCTATCTCACTTTAATTAGAAATGAGCAATCAGCTTTTGTCTCATGAATGAAGCACACATGGCGCTAAATAGAAAAATCACGTAAATGGCTCAAATCCCAACGCTGCGATAACACCGGACACACTGCACAGTAATGCGCCATATGTTTAACTATACAGAAATTAAAATGTAAAGGGCCCTCTAATATAAAGCCTAGTGATTAACTGCCTTAGGAAGCAGATTTCAAACTGTTCTTTTAGCGACACTGGATATGGTAGGCAATAAAACAAGCATCTGTTCGGAGCAAGAGTCTTTTCCTAATGAAATGTTGAATCTCACACCTGCTACCTGTCTCCTTCAGACCAGAGGGGATCTCCTAAACATATTAGACGCTACAGGATATGAAACTAACATTGCATGGCAGTTAAAATGCACTCGATCTCTTCGGTAGGTCACTTTGGCTGTGTATTGTTTCCTTGCAGACTGTAATGCATTCATTTATGAAGCGCCCGAAGCAGCCAAAGGTCTAAATATTTCCAATTATTCAACAAAGTGTCAGAACGACCTGTGGTAATTAAAACTCAGTTGACATGGAAGATAGTCGGCGCTCTCGTAGGTCACCACTGCACACGCTGCAGGCATGCTCAGTAATTGCTACCAGATTTAATTGTTTTTTTTTTATCTTGATATGAAACTGTGATAAATACCTGTTAGAGACTGAATGATGGCCCTTTAATCCTTGCCGTCTATGCCTTGTTTAATGATACAGGACTCCTGAGTGTAAAATATATATTTATGCATATTCAATTATTATTCAAATTTAGTCATTTAGGGATGCTCTGCTTTTTCTGAGTTTGTCTTTATTTATTCACTTTTGCCAATTATTTTAATGTCCGGGGGAGATTGGCTGCATTAACTCCTGGTGTTGGTTTCTGTAAAAACTGGAGGAAATGACCAAAGATTGTATTTAAAGCTGCAGCTCATTGCCAGATTGATGGCGCCAATGACAACAGGCTTAAAGCTGAGAGGGATGGATGGATGGAGGGATGACAACAGCGATAGAACAATATATATAGAGTGATAGATCTATAAAACGATAGAGCAATACAAAGATAAATAGATAAATGAACGATGTGAGCAATGGAATGATAGACATACAGACAGACAGACAGACAGACAGACAGACAGACAGACAGACAGACAGACAGACAGACAGACAGACAGACAGATAGATAGATAGATAGATAGATAGAACAATATGCTGATAGAGCGACAAAAAGATAAATAGACAGAACAAGACAGACAGAGACAGACGGACGGACAGACGGATAGAGCAATAGAACAATGTATAAAACAACAGAGCAATAGAAAGATATATAGAGCAATAGACAGATCTATAGAACGATAGAGCAATAGATAGATAAATAAACAGATAGAACGCCAGACAGACAGACAGATAGGTTAGATAGATGGAACAATATATATATATATATATATATATATATATATATATATATATATATATATATATATATATATATATATATATAGCGATAGTAAGATATAAATAGATAGACAGACAAATAGATGGAACAATATATAGATAGAGTGATAGAATAGAACAAGAGACAGAGACAGAGGGACGGACGGATAGATAGAGCATTAGAACAATATATAGAACAACAGTTATAGAAAGATAAATAGAGCAATAGATAGATAAACAGATAGAACGCCAGACAGACAGACAGAAAGATAAATAGATAGAACTATAAAAAATAGACGGATGGACAGACAGATTTGATAGAACGATAGACAGACATATACATATACATATATATATATATATATACATACATACATACACATATATATATATACATATGCATATACACACATCCACACACACACACACACACACTCACACAACAACAACAACAACAACAGGCTATATATATCGTTCATATAGAGCGATAGATATAGTTGAATGAGTGATACAGACAGACAGATAAAACGACAGACAAACAAAACACAGGGGAAAAGCAGTTCAGTTTGTGGCAAAACCTTATTTAATTGTGCAGAGCAAGTATGTTGTTCTGACTATGATTCATACACAAAGTAGGATTTATAGGACTGCATGATATACAGTAGGAGATCACCTGACATTGCAATTTACAACCGACATTATAATATTATAGCAACTTCGCCTGATGATTTTACAGCTCTACAAGTACAATCCATGAATCACCATGCATAAAAATCAAATTAACAACAATAAAGAAAAATCTATCGATGTAATATGGATTGTGAACTGACAGCATTTTTTCAGTGCTTAAATGGAAGAGGGCACTAATGTGTGCAGGTTTTTGTGGTCGTTTTGTTTTGATTATCTGTTGCTACAAGATCCTGGTGTAATGCAGTGGTTTCCATATTGGTTGGATGGTTATCATATCCATAATTAACAAAACATAAAAAGTTAATAGTTAATAGTAAAAAAACACAACAAAATAAAAAGCTTTTTACTTTCATTTTCAGTGGGTTGCGACCCCTGGGGTGAATATGGTAAATGAATGACACCGCAATAACAGTTGCATTAGATCAATTTTATGGCACCATGTTAAACTTTCCTACACAATTTCGGAACTCATTAAAAATAAATAGGTCATGGCTGAATGTGAAGGATCATTTCTGTGAGCAGCCTCCAAAAATACACCAAGAATGAACTTGCTGTACTCGAAACATTGTCCATCTATCTCAATGTTGAAAGTAAATAAATTACTATAAATTATATGGCTGTTAAACGGTTGCAGTTTTGGTGTGTTTTCAAAATGCTTCTTTTTATATAGGCCTATTTGGATGTGTGCGCCGTTGCATGCAATGTTTGTATATTTATACAACCAACTCCAAGGATGGTGGGGAGTCACGAATGACTGGCATTGTTATTTTGAGGGTCTTGAACTGAAGGACTCGGGAACCCCTGCTGTAATGTAATTCGAAACAAATCCATTGTTATTTAGAAAACATGTTGAAATAATGCAGGCTATTTAATCGATTAGCATCCTCGTAGTTTACAGTAGGTCTGCCTTTTAACATCTATAACTTATCGTTAAAAATCAATTCGCTTTTGGGAAAAACAAATTAAATTCCTATCTCAGGAACCCGATTGTTGCACTCAATAACAAATCAACCCAAGCTGCACTGACCAAATCATGAGCCAATGACTTTTATGAAGTGATACTTTTTCCTTAAGTTAGTCATCATAGCCTCAAGCTTGTGTTACAGTAGGCAAGTTTAAATCAGGCTCGCTCAGTGGTAGATCATTTAGATCCATAACCAAGTTCACAGCCGACTCCCTCACCGAACCACGATTCATCTTCTGTTAGTTTCCAATTCAAAACAAACCAAGAAGTGTTCCTGTATCATAAACAATGAACTCTAGCACTTCTGAACAATTTATCGAGTGATGCTGTAATCTATCAACTAAAAAAGTCGTTTGGAAGAAGTCAGTATTCCTTTGTAATTTTCTGTCTAGAGCCTTGTTGAGACTTGCATATTTTGTGTCTTTTTTTAACACGACGCATGGATGGTGTGCTGTTTATAAATACATCAGGTTTTAATGAGCTCTACCTGGGTGGCGCGCTCAGAAGAATTTGACATTTCTGTCAGCCTAGCTGAAGAATACGGCTGTAGTCAGAGGGATTTTCAGCATGTGCCACAGAGAGAATAGCAAAATTTATAATTCAAATCCCTGCGGGTCTAAGTGTTCATGACATGAATGACTGATCTGTTACAAGGTCACGCTCACAGGGTGCTGAGATGAATTCATATGCAGACAAAATGATCAACGGTCCAGGAGTCACGTCGGAAAAGGCATGAATAAACTACGGTTTTGAGATCCACACAAATACAACATTTTCTTTGTTTTTTCTTAGGAGTCATGAGTTACGGCAGATTTCTATCGCATTCAGAAGCACAACCTAATACATTATTCATGTCAAGCTTATGAACCAGTTGACCTCCTATCTAGATGCCCTTAATATGCTGATCTAGGACCTGCTTTCAGTAAGTCATGACCTTAACCATTACCAGAATAAACAAAACCTTCAGATGGGAAATGAGCATTCTGTTGGTGTTCACTTGACATTAATATATTTTCTTTTTTGTTTTCTTTTTAATTTCTGTTCTTGACTTTCATAAAAGATAAAAATCCATGTTTTTTAACTGGCATATTAACAAATCGGTTAAAAATCACAAACAAACATTTCCTTTCCTCAGCAAAGTAACTAAACAGCAGCCATGTGGACCCTTTGCAAAGAACCAGTTGAAAAAATAAAAACTACAGCAGGTATTGAAACAAAACCAGCAGGTTCTGCTTCTGCATGAATAGAAACATTGGGATAAACTATTAAAGTTATACATTCCTAAGGGGAAATGTGAAAGCCATGTTTTGGCTGCTGTTAAATGGAATGCTAAACACATTATTAGTATTATTTCTGACTCTTTCTGAATCGCATATAAAGGTCTGATTTCAAGAACTATTCTTGTTTAAAAAAGCCATTGTCCACCTTACTGTTAATATATAAGAGCAGACACAGCAGTTTGTATCTGGAATGTGTAAGACTTCTGGCAGCATCTGCTAATTTGGGCTGAATGGGTCATACCCCTAGTCTTTTCGAAGGACATCCTAGGATTTTTTTAAGACCACAGAAAGTCAGGACCTCAGTTTAACCTTTTATCCAAAGGATTGTGCTTTTTGACAGTTTTTAGTGACCCTTTCTCTACACTGGAGCATAGGACCAACACAGACAACAGGGAGAGCACCCCCTGTTGGCCTCACATGCACCTCTTCCAACAGCAGCTCAATTTTCTCAGGAGCTTTTCACATTTAAGTACTGATCAGACTCAAGCCTGCTTGGCTTAAAGCAGGTGAGCACTCCTGGTGCTTAACAATATCCTGCTATGCATTGCAAACTGGTAATTATAATCCTATGTTATATCACGGTTGACTAGAATACTCATTTCTGATTTGTCAGTCACAACATTACAAGTTATGTTATTTCAAGATAACAACCGCTGAATAACACTTGAAACTTCGAATCTCACTAAACACATACATATGCTTACATCCACGTTCATCCTCCGTTTTTGATAATTTGTGGTCTTTTTTTAAATGAATAAAAATTAGTTTAGTACAAGTTTTGTAGTGTCTGACAGCTTTGCTTTCGACTTGGCACCATCTTGTGACTGAATAATGCACATTCATTCATTCATTTTCCATAGGCTGTGTCCATTTCAGAGGTCACCACAGGGGAATGAGATGCCAACCATTCTAAAACTGTTTAACACAGTGGATGCCCTTCCAGCCGCAACCCAGTATTGGGAAACATACACACTCATTCACAAACACACTCAAACACTACGGATAATTTAGTTTATTCAATTCACCGACACCACGTTTAGGGAATGTGGGGGAAATCTGAAGACCCAGAGAAAACCCACGTGAACATTGGAAGAACACGCAAACTCCTGCCATACCAGCCGGAATGCAAACTAGTGACCTTCTTGCTATAAAGTGACAGTGGTAACCACTGAGCTGCCCTGAATAATGCAGGACAGTGTGAATTCCATTCGGTTGTTTTCTTTTCAGTCAATTTTGCATTTGATTAAAGAATTAACCAACTATTACAGCTGACAACAATGTTTTGTGCCTCATTTTTATGTTTTGTGGCAAGTAGCTGTGTAATAAGTGAGAAAGAACATTAAGGATAGTTGTTTTCACAGAATATAGGCCCTTCTGTGTTACTGACAGCCGGGTGTGAAGCAGAGGGCTGCTGTATAAGTGTGTCGAGCTTTATTCTTCTTCACTTAAATGTATTGCTGTAATTATAAACCATTGTTAGAAAAAAAGCAAAATCATTATTTTCTATCTTGAAAAGAGTTTATGAAATGTCACCAATTGGTGGCACAGAACGTAAATAACACCACTGAACTGAACAAAACTCACATATTTTGCTGATAATTGCTGCTGAAAATAATTATTGTCATGTTTTGGGCTGTATTAATCACTCAGACCTCAAAAACTTTTTTTTTTTACAGTACTAAAGACAAATGTTATAAATCAAGCAGGAGTGAGAGAAGAAGAAGAAAAGAGAATCAAAAAGGTGTATGTATCAGTTTGTCTAAAATATTGCAAACTTTTGTGCATACCAAGTCCCTCTCTGTCTGAATTTAGCAGCTTAAATTTGCACAAATAGGCAGAACAATCTATTAATTAGCACAATAACTATGCAACTCATGCTGTTGTTTTCATTCAATAATCACAATGTATAGCTGGGCATATGGGTAACTGACCAAATCTTGAAGCAAGAGCAAATCTTCTCCAACATAAAATAGATTTTTCCTTGACAATCTACTCATAAATATGCCATTTACCTATAAATCAAATACAGACTTGCAATAAAGGGCACTTCTATTTATCTTTATAAAAGAGCATCTTTAGTAAGATAAAATTGCATCCCTAAAGATTTACTGGTCAGAAATAAATCCAAAAACATTTTACGCAATTAAAAAGATAAACAAACAATTTCTTCCTCCTTTCCATAAAGGTCAGTACAAAATCTTAGAAATTGCGCTCTAACAGGATACACCACATGAAGCAGGCTGCTTTAAAATGCATTTCATTTACCTTGTTAGTAATGCAATATTTTAGGCAATCATGCCATTTCACACAAACATGCTGACAGGAAAGCCAAATCAAATCTTATTTCAATTTTTGTGATATAAACACACAGAGAAAATGGGGTTTATGCCATAAGGAAAAGCCCAGAGGTTTTTAATTTTTACACCTTATCAGCTCAATTATTTTTTTCCCATAAATTAATTATTTAACAGATGCTTGTTATAATGATGCTGTACAGATGAAAAACAGCTCTCAAACACTTCTTGTCGACAGTCACTTACTCCATTTTAACACTTGTCGGCTTATGAACTTGATAAACAAAAATAATACCATACCGTGAGCTGTGGGAAAAGATTTGTGAAACCTACACTATATCAGTTAACACTGGTTATTTTGTTCTGCTAATAAATTTATACAAATTAATTATAAAACAAAAATAAACCCCATGACTCACCCTAAGGACTTTCCTTACAACAAATAAAGAAAACGATTGCCATTTCCGTTTCATAATTTTATTCAATGGCTGCCAAATTAATTCATTTTAGGTTAGTCAAATTCCGCTATGTGTAAACGCTTATATACAGCTGAAGTCAGAATTATTAGCCCCCTGTTTATTTTCCCCAAAATTTCTGTTTAACGGAAGAAAAAAAATTCAAACATTTCTAAAAGTAATAGTTTTAATAACTAGTTTCAAATAACTGATATATTTTATCTTTGCCATGATAACAATACATAATATTTTAAATATTTTTCAAGATACTATTTAGTTTAAAGTGACATTTAAAGGCCTAACTAATTAGGTTAACTAGGCAGGTTAGGGCTACTCTAGAAAAAAACTGAAAAAAAATAGAGCTTAAAGGGGCTAATAATTATGACCTTAAAATAATTTGTAAAAAAATTTTAACTGCTTTTATTCTAAAATCAAACAAATAAGACGTTCTTCAGTAGAAAAAAATGTTATCAGACATACTGTGAAAATTGCCCTGCTCTGTCATAATTTAGGAAATATTTTTAAAAGAAAAATTCAAAGGGGGTCTAATAATTCTCACTTCAACTGTAAATGCCAACCTCCAGTAATGGCTTTGAATAGCCTATTTTTTTTTTTCGTAACTTATAATCAAGAAAGTGCAATTATTCATTGACAAATATTGCAATCCTTAATTATCAACATTGCTTGATTAATATTAGGTGTTTTTTTTATTGTATCATACATTTTTATATCCACACTTAACTATTTTTGTAAATTACAGTGTTTAACTGTAATGTGAAGTGTATTTTACTGTAGGATAGTTATGCAGTATGTTACTGTATTTTAAAGTTGCATTGTGAAAATGACTGTATCATTTACAGTAAAGATTATATATATATATATATATATATATATATATATATATATATATATATATATATATATATATATATATATATATATATATATATATATAGACATGCATACATACATACATACACACACAAGGTAAATGGTGCCTGTAAATGTAAATACAGTATTTTTTTCTGAAACTGATTTACAATACATTACTGGCGGACTTAACTGTAAGTTTCAATCTACAGTTATTTAAAATGTATAAATGTAATCTACAGTTTTACTGTAGTACAGTTATTCAGTATTTTATTGTATTTTAAAGATGCATTGTGAAAATTACTATATTTTATAGTAAAGATATACAATTGTGTAAAGCATATACTGTACAGCAAGACAAATAGTGCAGTAAATGTCAATAAAATTACAGTAAGTTACCTGGGAACTGATGCAAGTTAGTTTAGATTCTTGTTAACAGTGCAATATTTACTTTTTTCAAAAAAACTTTTAGCATTATCGTCTGTCAGTCTAATCGCTCTTCATCATTCTTTTTATAGGCCTTTTAGGAAATTATAAATTGTGTATTCTGAGACTTTGCTGGAAATGCTCAGATTCTCCAGTTTTAAGCATACAGTAAACTCTATAGGCCTACTTTTGTACAAAATAGTAGACAAATGAAAAATTAGGTGAATGTTTTGTTTAGTAGGATTAATTTATATAAAAGGATAGCAATGGGTTACAAATCCGTAATTGCACCATTTTATATTTTTGTGAATGTGGACTAGGGCCTAATCCTATATATTCAATTTTTGCATCAGGCCAATCTCGGTCTCTGCTGTGGCTCATTCAGCGACTTGTTTCTTGCTTGTGTTAATTTCCCACAGACAGAGAATGACTGTCATGATTTGAACAGCTTTGGAAAAGACAGAATGAAGAGAGCATTACTGGTGCATTTGCCCTGTGAATATTAATGGAGCATGTGTCTATGTCTGCTTCAGTCAGAGCTGACAACAAATGCAGTGAGCCTACAGTGAAGACTTTTACAAACTCTTATTGCCCTCGAAAAGCATGCTGTTTTCCGTAAGATGATGCAAGGCCCTGAGGTATACTACAAGCAAAGCTACTTTATTCTTCTGGTAATTGTAAAAAGAGGTTTCAAATACTTGACAGTGCTACACTGTTAGGAAACATCCAATGCTGTCCACACTGCTTAGAAAGAAGTTTAGATGAAAATTTGTGCAGCATATTTTTTATCTAAAATTATAGTGGTCAAAAAATATCAATAAGGAAAGCATCCGATTGATGTGGTAGTTTGCAGGTAACTTACTTATTTACAATGTTAAACAAGAAAAATACTGAGTCAGCATCACAGTGCCAGTCCTCCCTATTGATCTTTTTCTGTTCATGGAACAGCAGGTGCAGTCATTGGATCCTGATCGGCTCAAGACTCTCATTATTGATTGCTTCCATTGATTTATTTTTTTGCTTCAAAAACAGCTGCTTGATGTTGCAAAATGGTGTTGTTATATTACTTTTATTTTTATTTTTGTATGTATATTCAAACACTGTAGAGCAAGTTTTCTGACATTCCTAGTCCTTTCCCCCCCAAGACAAATTAATCAGAAGTAAAACTAATCAAAAATACTCATTCAATATTGCATTTCTTTAAATGCAGTGGGGTCTTTTTGACAAAACCTTTACTTAGGACCTTGAGGAAAGTGAACACTGTACATTTTTTGCTGTTGTTCAAAATTGTGCACATTTTTTCCCCCTATCCGAAATTCACATGAAATTCTTTGATACTCATGTGGTTTTACAAACCTAAAAATTGGGTACATGGCTTGAACACGTGAGGTGCGCATGGTTGAACGAGCCGACCTGTTGTTCTATCTGAAGTTGACCAATTAGAAGGATGTGTCTATGATGCGGCTTGTGAGATGATCCAAGACAAGGATAGAATTCACAAACAGAGTACGCTTTGTTTACACTTACTACTCGTATGAATAGCTGTTATGAGAGAGAGGCTCTGAAAGCAATGCGATTGCTTCAGAATTAGCAGGGTCATAAAATCATGTTAAATATATAATCTCGTCCAAACTATTTTCAAATAAACTCATTCATGACATGTGTGTGGATCTTGCAACCATCTGAATTAGTACAGTGCACACCCACATTTACCTGGACTGCCTTGACGGACTGAACAGAGGAAATGAGAAGATTGTGGAACAGATTATCACGACTGAAGATGCAAACTAGACTAAACCAACATCGCGTCATCACAGACCAGTAGTTTGAAGGCATTTCCCAGCAAAATCAAACTTTTCAGATTATTTGCTTGTCAATCTGTAAAGCAAGATTAATTTTGGCTTGATTTAGTTCAAAATGACATGATTCAAATTTCACTTTAAGTATTTTGGGGCCTTTAATTTACTTAAACATCAATTAAGATGTGCGCCAACTTTAAATTAATATCCAGCGATACTTTACAAATTCCATCAGATGCAAAGTGGGTCTAAAGCAAGGGTTCGGCCAAAGCAGCATGACGCTCAGGTCCAGAGAGAGCACCTGGTTGTGTAACACCCCAGTGCCGCTCCACAGGGGCCATGCATTATGCAGCGATTGCATTTCCATGCTGCTTCCTCCTGCGCAGCAGTAAAAATAGAAACGCAGACCTCGGTGCTCATGCTTCGTTGTTTACGACTGCACTGTCCTCCTTCGCTCCTGAGCACAGACAGTGATTACTCAAACACGCACACACTCACACAACACCTTACCAGAGATATTAACATCAGAAGAGGTCAGACAACACAAGAAAACATCATCCTAAGATGTCAAAGATCCCAAGAAAAGCTTTTTAAGGCTCACCCAATTAGGAAAAAATACATTTGTGTTTGTTTGGAACCCAACAGTCTTTGAAAATAAATGCAAAACCATTTTGCATAAGCTATCCGTTCCTTTATACAGTGCATTTTGTTATACATATTTTGTCTGTCAGCTTGAGATGGATTTACATATTACATATTCATGTTGAGGTTTCTGTCAGCGGCAACTTTGCTTGCACTACCAAGTTTGTGTTTTAAAGAACAGAAAAGGCCAATGAGATTTCCTCCGGGTATACAAAATCTCTATCTACTCTGTTTACTGTTGTCACCATTGCAGTTCTAGTGCCTATTATAAGGAACAGCACAATATAAAAAAGCGACTGCAACTTCACTGACAGCTACACTGAGGCAGCCTTTGAGCCCACGCATCAATAAAAACTGTGGCTCTTACTTTCTCTAAGTCTACCAATATCAACACTGCCGACACAAACAACACAGAGAGAAAAAGACATGAGTGAGAACCAGGGATCACAGTCACTGAATGAAACTAAAAATACCATCCTTATTGACCCCGACCCAATGTTTTCTTGTTTATAATGATATAGATGAAGAATCTTACAATATGAAAACCATTCACACTTTATTATCATAAAGAGATTTTGTTATGTGCACATGGAAAGCCTGATTCCTTCAGCTCAATAGTGCATTCAAAGCACAGCCAGAAATTAACATGAGATTGGAGCATAAATACCACAAAATGTGGCAAAAAAAATGTCACTGGAATATTACTTTAGATTTTGTTAGTGACATTTATAGACTTTGTATTCTATAGCAGTAAAAAAAAATTATCCAGAACCTATTTGGTAAAGCTTCTTGTAGCAACACCTATAAACGTGTATTATTGTAAAACCATTTGAACCGAAAGGCATACAAATTCCTCAAAACTCACTATGCGTCAAAATAATTATTTTGCTAAAATAATTTATGAAGCTACATTAGTGTCAAAAGCTTTTGAAAACATATTTAGCCTTTTCCGCATGTCTCTCACACTTTTGGGACTGAATCATGTTGAGAAACATAAATATGCATACCTATTGACGAACCATTGCAGCATGAAATATTGATCCCCACCCTAACCTGAAAGTAAATCTTTATGCAAGTGAAGTGAAGTTATTTTGGCTGAGAATTTTACAGGAGTAATATTTATGCTGTTTTGGTGTTTTTAAATAGGTTTAATAAATGATAAAACTGTATTGGAACAGTTATGAACAAATGAAATTTATTCAGTCCTGTCCAATGGGCTTAATACTGCAGGATAATTCTTAGATTATGTTCTTTTAAATTTCTCAAAAGTATTGAGAATGCGTGTGTGTGCATGCCTTCATGTATTCATTAAGTGTAACCTTAAATTGCATTGTTTTTTAAAAGGGTAAATTAAATAAGTAAGAAAATAGCAACAATAAAAACTGACATGTTTAACATGCATTCATTTATGAGAAGCTGCTGATCATAAGGGTATTACGGTCGCATGCACAAAAGTTTTTTCATATCTAAATGAACCACTTGCTAAAAAACTGTAAACAGATTTTGAATTTATTGTTAATAGTAGACAAAAACCATTTTTCACTAATGAATAATGAACCTGTGCTGTGGGGAGGTTCCACCAATGTTCTTTATAGACGTCAATAAAGAATCATTACGAGTGTCTATTACGTGCCTGAATGGAAAATGTTGCTCCTTAACTATCATTTTGTTCCACAAATCTGTGTGAAATCAAAATACAGTATGGGTTTCTGCTCGACTGGGAGAGCTCCGTCTTGTTTCCTCGATAATTTGGGTTGCATAATTAGTTGAATATAAATCAGCAAATAAAACACAATCTGCAATTCCAACGATAGGCCATTAAGGGCTAAACACATTAGCATCGTTGCCGATTCCTTTTGAATAGCTACACTGAAGGGAATATTCTAAAAGATCCAACCACGGATGATCACAAATTTAATTTGTTAACTTTTCATTAATACGACTCTCCGAATCACACTCAAGAGCAGTAGTGTTTGAAGCCCTGTTCAGCTCACATCACAAAAAGCACAACTAGCCATCGGCCTCTTCTGCTTCCTCTGACAACGTTTGATGAATTTTTATTTGGTATTGTGCAGGGTTTGCAGTATCCAAAGGGCTTTAATAAATCCAGTATTCTTTTCATTCTTGCTCTTTTCTCTCTTTTTTTTTTTACCTTGAGCACCCTCACTGCACCATCAATGGAGCAGTTCCCCCAAAAACTCAAGCGCTGTAAGTCCTGCTTATCCTAATGGGTCCTCTTTCGCTGAGAGGAGACACAACCGTGCCAGACTCAGACAAGAGACTGAGCGAGAGAGAGTGTGTTCACTCGAGGGATGATGCGCAGCAGGAGCTCAAAGGAGAGAAGAAGGTGGAGGAGGAGGAGGAGGAGGAGAAAAAGGAGGAGGAGGGGAAACAGTCTCTATGGCCAACTCTGAATGTAGTTCCTTCTCAAGGTCAACCTCATGTAGCCTACACAGAAACTGTTCTACAAAAACAGAATAAAACCCGGCTACATACAATTCACACAATCACTGCAAAGCTTTATAAAAGATGCTTTCTTTTAGATTTATGTTTTCAATAACAGCTCTGATATCACAAGGGCCGAGCCTCGTGCACAACGTGGGCAATTTTAACGTTCTGGCGTTGTGATAACCGAGCAAATTCTTCTATTGATTTTGGTGTATATCACAAGAGTTTCCCATTATCATCACTCTATAGGTCTACTGTCAGCCCACGCAGTCTCGTAAAGATAATTTCACATATTGCGCAATTTGTCACTTTTTCCCTAAAGACATCCAGCGAGCACAAATTCATGGTTGTTCATTAACGAGACGGTCAATTCCCCAAACAATGTGCTTCATGTCACAATAAAAAGCAGGTTTTATGGCTTGTTGCAGTAAAGCGCTATTAAACAGATAAAGCACACCAAACGGGCATCTGGAGGGTTATAAAAAGGGCTGCCACACGAATAAACTCACACACCCAAAACCCGTAGCCATTCAGAGAGTGGGGTTATTGAGTGCATGCGGGGAAAAATGTGTAAATGCTGCCCCCTTCAGGAGGACTTCATGGTGGCTGCAGCATCTTGATAATTCAAGAGAAAACTGTAAATCTTGTGTCAAGAAAGGTTTACTGCTGCCCCCATGTGTTAACTTAAAATTGAGGATTTTATGTAACCTCAAAATCGAAACATTTTGCATGTGTGACCCTGGAGCACAAGCCAGGGGTATTTTTGTCAATAGCCATTCGTATGGGTCAAAATGATTGATTTTTGTTCTGTCAAAAGTAATTTGGATGTTAAGCGAAAAGATAATGTTCAATGAAGATATTCCGTCAATTTCATTGTTTGAATATATCAAAACTTAATTTTTAATTAGTAAATTGCTTTGTTTGATTCTTAATCTGGACAATTTAGATGCATAGATACTTTATTCATCCTAAAGGGAAATTGATAAATTTAAAAAGTTCTACATCAATATTAACATTTTTTGAGCCCTCAGATTCCAGTTTATCAAATAATTGTATCTGAGACAAGTCCATCCAAACAAACATAGGAAAATATACTGAAGCTTTCAGATTAAGTAAAATAAAAAAATAAAAAATAAAAAAGTAGCCTTATTGGTTGGTTTTGTGGTCCAGGATATCAAAAATGTACATGTGTTGAGAAAAATACATGTACAGATAATATTCGTACATTAGGTTCTTTAAATTGTATCTGGTTTAATATTGTTTGTTTTAAATATATAGTGTCCGGTCTCTAATTTCTCCTACTTGTAAGATAAGGCCTAAAACTTCAGGAGATTCACAAGTCAAAATGACCACTAGTCTTGTGTCAAAAGCTATTGTATACACTACAGGTTTATTGCATATATTGTAAACAGAGCTTAGTGTGTTGTATATTGTCTATATACTGTGTATACAATGAGCACCTGCAGTGTTGGAAATTAACTTTATAAAAGAGCAATATTTGCACCAGGATTTATTTTTCTGATGATTATTTTTAGCCGAATAGCCCCATGTTTGTTTTCCCACTAAAAACATCTAATCCTCCATTTATTTAAAAATCCAGTAATTAAATCCACGCCACGTTCAAACATTGTTAACACTATTAAAACTTGATTTGTATACATTGCAATGAGCTAAGATTACTTAATTTCTCTATTGAAATCAATTTAAAATTTGCAGTTTTAAAGGTTATGTTTTACTTTCATGTACTTAATCAAGAATAAAATAATACATTGCCTTACCAGACAACTCGGAGCTAATGTCTGTAAAGGCACTAAATCTATAGGCCTAGAAGGGAGTGTTAAATAAAACATTAATATGGAGTCTGCTGGGAGACCTTTTTTTTTGTCCCCATATTTTAAATATTTAATATATTTACTCGTTCTGCACTATGGCTCCAGGAGCCACTGCATTTCATGCCCCATTCGGTGTCAGAAAAAAAGACTGGAATTTTTTGTGATCCATTTCTAAATGCATGCTTCACATAATGGATTTATTTAGTAAGAGCATGGTAATAATTGCAATTTACCAAAACTGACTATCATGGTATTCCTCTCCATTTATAATGAGGTATGTTTGCAAATTTAGCATGTTCAATTCAGATAGGAAAGCCAACGTCGACTAGTGCTAATAATAGGGTGATTTGTCTTTGTCTTGAAAATTTATGTTGAATTAATTATTAATTGATGAACACGATGGTTTTGTTTTGCATATGATGGATTGCCAATACACAGTTAACAACTAAAACTCACTGCTGGATAACATAACCATATAGCTTACGGGTTGCAGCTAGTGAACTTCAATACATCTTCATTAAGCAAATAGGTGTATCATGAGTTACAAATTTAAATACCATGGTTAAACTACATTGTAGCAAAGCATGGTTAATTTGTGGTTACCATAATTTAACTAAATAAAAGTAGCTTTTTATTGGTTAAAAACCTATACTGTAGAAATTACATTTCAAAATATAAACAAAATTTACTAAAACATAAATTCAGGTAATCTGTGATACTTTTTCGATTTGGACTTCAGCTCTCTTTTTCAATGTCTAACTAATTAGAACCACAAATTAGACTGTTTGGAAATCCCTAAGATGTTTTCTAACCAAGAAAACATTATATAAACATTATCGAGAAAATCAATGCATGCCACACCTATTAGTATTTTTTAAGACAGGTCACTTCGTAATCTAGCACATGAAAAAGGCTGGAGTTTTCATGGCCTTAAAAAGTATATACTTGCCATATTTATGCATGCTAAACACAATTTTAACATTTTTTTTTTTTTTTTGTGAGTGATTGTGTGTTTAAGTATGAAATAGAGACTGAGTGTGGGCAGTATGAGTGTGTGTGCGTAAGTGTGGGTGTGGGTGTTTATTCATTTGTTTCAAAAACACAGATTTCTTTACAATTTAAAATGGCATCTTTGGATATATTTTCTTCTGGAGATACTGCTGTCCTAAAAACAAACAAAAAAATGTAAATAAAAAAAAATTGACACATACCTTATGAGCGTTATTACAGAACATTTTGGCGGATTTAAAACCTCGACTTTTCCAATCCTCGGTATACCTTGAAAACGGTTATTCTTCCACGCCTAGTAAGGTGTGTGTGTGTGTGTGTGTGTACACAAACATTGTATATTCCATCTTTGTTGTCATTAAACTTATAAAGTCTCTCAATGCATATTTTCCCAATCGAAGGCTGTCCAAGATAAGCCAAATCATGTTGCAAATATGATTGATAAGGAGGAACAAATAAAAAATGTTCGAAAGAAAAAAAAATCTAAAAGCTTCATATATATTTTGTTTCTTGAACAGATCACAAACATAATTTAACAACAATTGCGAACATTTTCTTATTTATTATGACAGCTTCATGTCCTTAACATTAATCTCAGAATCCTGTCACTGACCTGATCATCCAATTTTGATGAGAGCGAATTCCTGATTGTCAAGTGCCCTGCCTTGATTTTGTATGTTTAGCTTGTAAAATACATATTTGCCAAATTATTTACTAATAAAACACTAGTAAGGAACAAGGGGGAAATGCCACTACATAAATATTTGTACTACGTCTTTTATCCTCACCCACGGTTAATATAAAGTAGGCCTATATTTAACAGATGAGGTAGACAACAAGGACGAATTTTTTTTTAATAAACCAAAATGTTAGTTTCGTTATGTTAATGTCCATCTTCTACAGGGCGTAATAAAATAAACGGTTTCATCAAGAAAGAGAAAGCAAGAGAGATGCTCGTTGGCAAACTAGCACCAGGAAATCGCGTTCGCGCCATTTCGTTCGGCTTCGGAGTCACTTCGTTTATATCCGTCACCACTCGGCTATTTCCGGCCCACTCTCGGTCGCTTTCGCCCAGTGCAGTGGGGTTGATGATCGGATTTTCGTCTCGTTCTCTGTGTTGTTGTTCTCGGTGACGCGACGGAGGTGTAGCCTGACGCGGTCTCTTACGTGTCGGCCTGAATAAAAGTGGAGCTCCGAGGGCTCGAGAGTGACGGAAGGAGTCTGTATCGGTAAGAGGAGACAAGTGTCCGGAGGGAAAGGGCTCGTCCAGAATGGCATAAGAGTCTGGTTTGGGTTCGGCCCGTTGGAAACAAAGAGATCATGGCGGCTGTAGTTGTTGCATGGAGAGGGAGGGGAGGCAAAACGGGAGACCAACTCAAACCCAGGGTGGGAAATCTTGATGCATGGTTGATCGTTTAAAATGCAAAGAAATATGGATGCACAACACCCCTGGTTTTCTTTATGCATCTGTACAGATCATATATGTGGGTTTTCCCCTTTCTTGTTGAATTGTTTCACACCCTGGTTTCAAAAATGTGTGCTGCTAGGTGAATTCAGGATGTAATACTCTTAACGTTATATCATTCAGCAATGATTTAATCTTCTCTAATATCGTTGATTCATTGTGCGATTTATTGGACACGCCCTGATTATATTGCAGTCCTCCTGGGCTGAGTTATTATTGAAGTTTCATTATGCACGTTTCTAAACGAGCACCCTAAAGCAAATAACGTTAGATGTGGTTATATAAAAGTATAGCAAACTTTTTAATATCTGAACATTTCAGATGGCTAATAAAGAAATGCTAAATTGTTGCATGTTTTACATTAAGTTGCACCAGCCGATTTCAATACATGCGATTTAGATGATGCATGTTAAAGCATTTCTTCTGGTTTGCCAACAGTGTTTTTGAAATAACTAAACCGCGTTTTTTTTTTTTTTTTTTTTACATCAGTAGGTTTAATTTTAGATGCATGCTCGTTTTTAGATGTCAAGATTTACGAATGTACAGCAGCTACACGTTTCCTTGAATAATCTGTCTGGCAGA